>NC_135858.1:940000-955000 GCF_031162955.1 Sander vitreus | reverse complement strand
CATATGGACTGAAAAAATTCAGCTTTTGCCTGCAACTGCATGCATACACACATATAAACACACACACAGACAAACACACACACACACACACACACAGAAACATTTTCCCCAAAAAGGAGAGTAATGGTGCTGACAGTGGGGCTTCACAGAAACCAGAGTGGTTAAACAGCTGGTGTGTTTAGTCTGTTATCCAACTGATCTCATTTTCGCTGCCATTATCCAGCCACCCAACAACAATACACACATATAATGGAGATAATACAAGCTTTTCGCACCAGTGCAGCGTTTGCTGAAATACACGGTATAATAGGAAGTTATATTAACACGGCCAGAATTTATAGAGCATTTTTACATTATGCCAGCAAGTGGACTAGAGCTGAGGTCCTGTAGCTGTTTGAGTTGTGATGTACAACGTACAACAATCCTAACAGGTCTAACACAGGTAAGACTAGCTTTCTGTCATATCTGCTGAAACTGTCCCTATGTTCCAGTAGAACTACATGAAGCAGGTCATTAAATAATCAGCTCCTCTGGCTCCACCTACAGCCTGGAGAGAGATTTACAAACATCCACAGCTCCCTGTTCAGATGCACCAATCAGGGCCAGGGGGGGGGGTGTCTAACTGTGTGTCAATCACTGCTCATGCACACGCATTCATTCTCCCTTGTGGGGGGAGGGACTGAGAAGTTGTCGATGTTCACGCCCACTAGTCATTTCCGGGTTAGCTCTCCACCAATCAGATTGGTCATTTGAGTCTGACTGCCGGCAGTGCCCGCCTTCCGACCGAGCATGTCAGGTCGGCCAAAATGAAGGCCGACGGCCCCTCGGACGGACGACGGCACGGAACACACCGAACAGACTCGAGTCACCGACCTCCCAGACTGTCCCACGGCCAATGTTTGGGTTAGTGTGTCAGGCTTTACACAGGTCTTACAAACTAAAGACCCCAAAAGCCTGAGCATTAGCTCGGTCGGTCGGGTGGGGGGTGTGGATGGATGGATGTATGTATGTATGTATGTATGTATGTATGTATGTATGTATGTATATATATATATATAAAAAATGAATGTCCGTTACATTCAAGCCATTGCCAAATGAGTTGCTACAAAGCTAATAAAGACTATCAGCTCCACACGACTCTCTCTGGATTTCTCAGTGTGACTATGTTTAGAAAACTGGTGTCATTTATTTATTTATTACAGGGACAGTGCATATTAATGAACATGTCTGTCAATATGCCAGAGTTAGCCAGAAGACTATTCTTCATTTGCAGTCCCTAGACAGATGGTAAAAGTCACCGTAAAAGAAAGTTTATTTACATATTTACATAACAATTACAATACATTTAGTAAAAAGTACTATTAAGCTAAAATGTACAATAGAAACATAGCAGACCAACAATCAGACAAACCTCAGACAAAGACATGAACACATGCGCGCACACACACACACACACACACACACACACACACACACACACGGCAAGAAGCCAGCAGGGGGCGACTTTCGCGCTCAGATAATCAAGTGAAGACAATTACCTCTTCTGGAGAGTCCAGCATGTTGTTTTAATTCTCTGTGTTCACAAAACCGTTTAAGAACATTGTTGACTCCGCTTGTGAAGTCGCCAGCATAACATGACATCATGACTTTGCGTAAACATACACGGCCACTTTCTTAAGCCAAGTGGCGCGTTATCTGTACGCATTTGGAGCTATCTGCGTGTACGTCTACGCTGTATACAGCGGACGATATAAAAGAGACTTCAGATACAGTATTAGGGGACCACTAAGGTCTATATAAAAGAGACTTCAGATACAGTATTAGGGGACCACTAAGGCCTATATAAAAGAGACTTCAGATACAGTATTAGGGGACCACTAAGGTCTATATAAAAGAGACTACAGATACGGTATTAGGGGACCACTAAGGTCTATATAAAAGAGACTTCAGATACAGTATTAGGGGACCACTAAGGCCTATATAAAAGAGACTTCAGATACAGTATTAGGGGACCACTAAGGTCTATATAAAAGAGACTTCAGATACAGTATTAGGGGACCACTAAGGCCTATATAAAAGCATCCAAAAAGCAGCATGTCATAGGACCTTTAAGCCTAGACAGAAAGTTATCAACCTTGAGCTTGTGCTGGAGGCCATGTCCCTCTAAACGATTATAAAGAAGCCTACTCTTGCCCGACATCTTTTATGATTAGTTACACAAAGCATGTAGTCAGAAATATGATGTCACATTCTCCTCTTCTTCTCGATGTGTCCGGCCTGTAGCTGTAATAAAGATGACCTTTTGTTTCCTTCCATTCCTTCTTTTCTTGGGAGTCGGTCCTCACTAGACAACAATAACTGTCTTATTTGCTCTGTTATATATGGCTGTCCACCACAGTCCCCATTTCTCTGCCAGACAGTTTATGTTGTCCTTGGCTCCTCATCCAACTCACTTCTCCTGATAATTTTCCTCAGAATAGTTAGAAAATAATAAGTAAGGTGCTCATAACTAGGGGTGCACCGACCCAATATTAAGATCGAATATCGGTCCTGATATTGACAAGTTTTGTTAGTTTTTTTCCCTCTGTTGCACGTGTGTTGCATGCTGGGAGAGATGAGTGTACAAATAAATAAGAATTCAGTACATTACATCTGTTATTTTGTCTTTGTTAGGAAAGTCTGGTACCTTTAGTCTCTTCCACATGGTGGAAGGAAGGTATAAGGTGGAAGGTATACAACGTATTACTAATTCAACAACGGTATCAGATCGGTATCGACAGATACACAAAGCCCAGGCATCGGCATCGGGGCTGAAAACGTCGGATCGGTGCATCAGAACAGAACATTTGACAACAGTGTTGACAGCAACAATACAACCCTGTGTCTTCCTCTCTGTGTGTGTCTACATGTCACCCACTGCGCCCATGTGAACAGTTGACCTACTGTGTCCAGTGGCTGTGAGTGGATAACAACGCTGCTGGGGGGTCAACATCAGACTGGCCTATTATCACAGGACACCTTGGTTTGTGCAACAGGCCACACATGTGGTCGTCGTCAACCCGTTCTCATTCTCAGTGGTGGGATGTAACTAAGTACATCTTTACTCAAGTACTTGTACTTGAGTGCCACTTTCTGCTTCTACTCCGCTACATTTCAGAGAGAAATATTGTACTTTTTACTCCACTACATTCATCTGACAGCTTTAGTTACAAACTGTGCTCATGGGGATGAAGACAATAAAGGTAGGGGAGGGTAAAGCTTCAGTGGTGAAGGAGAATCAAAGAGGAAGAGTCAGGAGATAAAGAGAGAAAGAGGGATTCATTTTTTGTATTTATTTTCAGGGGAGATAGCAGAAAGACAGACGGTTATCATCCCCAGACAGGCTCTGTCTAATAGACATCTCTTGTGACTGAAAGCATGAAAGTATTGGAGCGAGACCAAAAGGGCAAACAAAAAATTAGTTTGGCATTTTTAGGCCTTTATTTGACAGGACAACTGAAGACATGAAAGGAGAGAGAGGGGGGGGGGGGAATGACATGCAGCAAAGGGCCGAAGAGTAAACCTCTATATATGGGCGCACGCTCTACCAACTGAGCTATCTGGGCGCCCAGATTGGAAAATTGCTGTCACACCAACATTCAGTGATGCATTGGATAACTTTTTATATACTCAAGCAAAATCAAAAGTAGCCCTCAGTATCTGGTGTGGCCACCAGCTGCATTAAGTACTGCAGTGCAGCTCCTCCTCATGGACTGCACCAGACTGGTCAGTTCTTGCCATCCTGTACCTGTCCCGCAGGTGTGATATTCGGATGTAGCGTTCCTATGCAGGGGTCGTTACACGTGGTCCTTAAACGTCTCCCAGTAGTTCAAACAGAGAGCGTCTGGGGTGAGATGGATCCTTTAGCATCGTATCGCCAGATTCTGGCCAATACACAGCCCTATTATTTTCCAATTCCATTAGTGATCATTAGGTCTTTCTTACAAACCCTGGGTTTTTTTAAAAACCCAGAATTACTTCTTAATTATTTGACTAAGCAGACAAAACAAACCATGACCATTACATTAGCTACACAAGACTTAATAGTGCAGATAGAAATAGCCTCAGAGTTTTAGACCTTTACATCTGTCAGATTGCTTTACATCACATTACGTATGTGTGGTTTTTCTGATGTGTTATCTCTCAGGTTTTGGCTTTTGGTCCTGCTTCTGACAGGAGCAGCTTTGTGACTCACAGCTTACATCACACCACTCGCACACAACACAACACATTATACGTTCCCCATGGTTGCTTCTGCCTGTGTCGGTGTGCGAGCCAACCTCTAATAAGCCCTCACAGCTGCCTCACTAGACTCGCAACTTGGGAGAAAGAGGGCTGCAATTATCTAAGGCGCTTAAACACACAGCTGAGCACGACGACTACCCTCCAGCACAGAGAAGCTAATCCTGAACTTCAGGATGCCCAACTAATCATCAAGCAGCGTCTTTCCTCCACCTGTCAAAACATTTGTTTTTGTCCAGTGTGCCCTGAAAACAACATCATTCCTTCTAAAGCGCCGACAGCAACAGATAGGGTGGAGAGTTTTAAATTAGCTGGATATCTCGGCTGTGAATGCGTCACCCGCCCGCCCACCTGTGAAGAGCTTTTGAAGCGTATTGGGCGTGAGTAGCATGCCCAGCAACACTTTAGGTCCTTCAGATCTTTTTTTAGTAATTCAATGCGACCCTGGCAGCAGCAGTGGCACAGGATGGAGTATGTGGCTGCTGCTCATGCACACTAATGGCGTTTTTCCGTTACATGGTACCTGCTCGACTCAGCTCGACTCTCCTTTTTAGGTTTTCCGTTATGATAAAAAGTCCCTGGTACCTGCTAACAGGGACTTTATTTAGTCTCACCTCCGTCGAGGCTCCAAGCGAGCTGAGGCGATATCAAAAGGTGACGTCAAAACCTCCCGATTGGTCGGAGAGAATCGTCACTAATCACTGCGTCATCATTGCTATAGCGACAGACGGGGGGGGGGCCTGAACAAATCCACCATTTTTAGCCAGCGGTGGTATTTTTGCTACCTCAGCCACATGCCGAAAATCAAAAAAACAACACACCTTCCACGTTCGGTGTGTGCGGCGTCGCTATGATGCCTCACGCATGAGGCGGTACTAAATCTGCAATGGAAAAAGGAGGACGGGGCACCGCGGCCGAGCCGTACTAGCAGTGGGTAAGCGCCAAAAGACAGTACCCAACCCTGGTTAGGTGCTGAAGCTGAAACGTGACCATGTCAAACACACTAAATGTACCAATTGTGATTCCTTACGATGTTTTGTTTGTGTGTCTAATCTTCGGGCTATTCAGCCGATCAACCGCTGGTTGTTGTAATGTGCAAAGATGTAAAGCAATGTGCCAGCAAAGACAGGGAAGAGAAGACTTCAAGCTACAGTAGTAACTAGAGGTGTGAATCTTCACTGATCTCCCATTTTGTTTCGACTATCAGGTTTTCGGTTCGATATCGCGATGCCTCACGATGCGTCAAATACGTTTCTATTAAAGCCATATAGGATATTTAATTCATAGCTTTTCAAGCTTCAAAAACCAAACATTCTGCAGAGCTCTGATACTAAATAAACTGGATACATCAACCTACAGCACTGAGCACACGGCCCTTCCTGAATGTGTAACACATACCAGAATATGTAAACAGAAAGGTTGTGGCACACATTAAATAGTAAACAGAAATAATCGATGATGGCCCGGCCGATTATCAATGCAGCATCGTCCACGTCCACGTCCACATGCATTGATTATTTGAATAATTTCAACACCTCTATTAGTAAACATGTATGTTAACAATGCACTATTAATGATCAGCTTTGCAAATGTTTGATGAGAGGGGAACTACATTCACACGTTGAGTTTTGGTGAGTAACACTGAATGTAAACTAAAATAATGTGATAAACATAATGAATGTAAAATAACGTTTGTATGTTTACAAGAAAACTTTACAGGGCATCCTGTTGTGCTACGTGTCCACACCGTGGCGTTTTGTTTTTGATTATTGTTTGGGGGGGCTTTTCTCTTTAATATACAGTGACAGTGGATAGACGGAGAGAGATGGGGGACAACACTCAGCGAAGGGCAGCAGGTCGGATTCAAACCCGCGCCACTGAAGGACTCAGCCAACATGGGGCGAACGCTCTTACTGGGTGAGCTAGAGGTCGCCCCCACTGTGGCGTTTTTTTGACATCAGGAATCACGCTGCTTCCCAGCATTGCACGCTTGATGGGCTCGCCACTAGCAGATATCAGTTTCTCGTCAATGACCACTGACGAGCAAAGAAAACGGGCTACACCCTCCTACAACCGGGATGGCTGCATCTGATTGGACGAATGTGTTTCTCAAAGCATTTTATGCGAGAAATATGCTATGCAGTTGCTGAATCTGTCTTTATTTTAGACTGACGGTCAATTTAAAAGATTGTCGTGGGTCTGAACTCAACAACAGCAAATGAGGAGCAGGCAACTCCATGCCCCGCTCTTCGAAAGTTGCAGAACGCATTGCCTTGCTGCTTACATAGACAATGAATGGGAAGTGTGGAAATGACGCTTGCCATTGTGAGTGTGTGCCAGTGTCTTGCTTTGGGCGAGCTGTGTGCATGTACTACTTCATCAGTATGTACTGGACTAGCTCTCACTTCTTTGTGGGTTTATTACGGTTCATTTAACTGTACACTGACCTATGGAGAAGTACCGTCTAAAGCAGCAGCGATTAGTCGATCAAAAGAAAAATAATTGTTAAAGTAATTTTGTATGCAAAAATGGCAGAAAATGCTGTTTTTAGCCTCTCCTGCTCTTTTCTGTTTTATATCATATTAAACTGTATATCTTTGAGTTTTGGATCAACAAAACAAGACATTTAAAAGACATCACCTCGGACTTTGATAAACTATAATGGACATTTTTCACTATTTTTTGACATTTTATAGACCAAATGATTAATCGATAATGAAAATAATCGTTAATTGCAGCCCTGGTACTGTAGCCTGGCTGACACCAGACCCTTCTCAGCTGTAACTGAGAGGGGGGAGGTCTGGGGAAGCTTCATCCACGGCCATTTGGTGTAAAGCCCGCCTCAACGGTTGTGATTGGTGTAAAGCCCGCCTCAACGGTTGTGATTGGTGTAAAGCCCTCCTCAACAGTTGTGATTGGTGTAAAGCCCGCCTCAACGGTTGTGATTGGTGTAAAGCCCGCCTCAACGGTTGTGATTGGTGTAAAGCCCTCCTCAACAGTTGTGATTGGTGCCTCGATTTGGAGAAATTGGAAATGGGCTTGAATGGACTCTTGGCCAGACGGACTTGCAGAGCAAATCTCAAATTTGCCGGAAGTTCGTCAGAGTTTTCCCAGGCTACTGGTACTGTCCAATTAAAATAGAGTAATAATGTGATGATATAGCTTCGTGCAGTTAAACAGTAGAGAGTGAAAAGTAACAAGAACACACTGGAACACAATGTGCATTTGTTCTACTGCCAATTTTGCATGCTGGCATCTTAAAATGGCAACAATGAGAGTAAAAATGATTTACCTAGAAACTCTGTAGTGTCAGTGACACTGACTGAACAAAGATATATTGGGTCCTATCTTGCACCCGGCGCAGCACAAGCCCGACGCAAGTCTCTTTGCTAGATTAAGACCGACGCAGGTGTAGTTTCCCGTCCAGCACCCACGTCGTTTAAATAACAAATGCACCTGCACCCATCTGTGGCCCATGGGCGTGCTGGTCTTACAGGGAGGTGTGTTCAGGTGCATTCTGGGCGTGCTGGTCTTACAGGGAGGTGTGTTCAGGTGCATTCTGGGCATGCTGGTCTTACAGGGAGGTGTGTTCAGGTGCATTCTGGGCATGCTGGTCTTACAGGGAGGTGTGTTCAGGTGCATTCTGGGCGTGCTGGTCTTACAGGGAGGTGTGTTCAGGTGCATTCTGGGCGTGCTGGTCTTACAGGGAGGTGTGTTCAGGTGCATTCTGGGCGTGCTGGTCTTACAGGAAGGTGTGTTCAGGTGCATTCTGGGCGTGCTGGTCTTACAGGGAGGTGTGTTCAGGTGCATTCTGGGCGTATTGCTATCTTGAGGCAGCGGAAAGTGATCGTGCCATTGACCAACAAAAACCTGGTCTAAAGTCAATAACGCAGCATTTCATTGTTATTTTAACAGAGCATTAGTAAAATGCTCCAAGGCTCGTGCACAGCACGTGCACACTATGCTTGTTACACACACACAGGGACGCACAGCAGCACACACACATGCAGAAGATTACAAATATGAAGATTACGGTGCAAATCTTCCATCATAACAGCAATGCTCCAAGGTCCAAACGCGCCTGGCTTTTAAAGGGAATGGGAGATGATCTCTGATTGGTTTATTCCATGTTACGCCCAAAACACACCTCTGATTAATGAAGACACTAAGGTCAACCCTTTTGAACCATGCGCCCGGCGCACGGACCCTTTTTACCACCGTCAAACTAGCAAAAGTGGATTTGGACACGCCCTAAACACACCTGCACCAGGCGCTTCACGCCGTGTGCTCAGATCGATAAAATAGGGCCCCATGTGTTAGTGATCTTCATGTTGTTTGGGAAACCGGCTCCACCACTTGAATGCAGCCATTGCAGTATCATTTAGCCACATAAGGACCTATGGAGTCTCAGGTTATGGAGATGGATATTTTTTCACAAAACATGCTCGCTTGCTAAAGCATTAAACCTTTCAGGGTTTCATCACAGTAGCCAGGAGACTCGGTGCTGTGTAAAACGCAAACAACCTTCCATTTGCTGTGTTTGACCAAATGATTGCTTGTGTTTGTTCATCTGTGAGTGGGGTTCAGTGCTTGTGCCAGGGCTATTGTTAAATACAGTAGGGTCTATCTTCACATTATCCTGGCTGAGTGGGCCCAGGGCTGTGCGATGAATCAGGGACTCAATAATAAGCTTATGTAAACGGTACTATTCTGCTTCAGCTGCAGCATGTTAAGGCAAAAGATTACTACTTTGGACTCAAAATTACAGTAACAATCATTCACAGAGGCAAACGTAACTGTACTATTATCATGTGATGAAGGTTTACATGAGCTCTGCTAGCGCCATAAGGATAACTAGAATCAAGATTATGACCAAGGCTTGACATTAACTTTTTAGCTCACCAGACACTGTGGCTGGTGGTTTTCTGGAATTACTAGCCACTCAGCATTTTCACTAGCCATAATTTTGTGGGAAATTCCGTTTAAAAAAAAAAAAAAGAGCTCTAAGCGATGTCATGCGTTTTTTAGGCTACAACATTTTTTGTCACATACAGCAAACATCTCCTCACTATCTGCCTGTCCCCTGAACACACTGTAAAAAACATCTCACTATCTGCTATCTACTATTTTACTCAACTAGCCTACAGCATGCTACTCTGCTAACAGCCATGTTTTACTCAACTAGCCTACAGCATGCTACTCTGCTAACAGCCATGTTTTACTCAACTAGCCTACAGCATGCTACTCTGCAAATAGTGATGTTTTACACAACTAGCCTACAGCATGCTACTCTGCTAATAGTCATGTTTTACACAACTAGCCTACAGCATGCTACTCTGCTAATAGCCATGTTTTACACAACTAGCCTACAGCATGCTACTCTGCAAATAGTGATGTTTTACACAACTAGCCTACAGCATGCTACTCTGCTAATAGTGATGTTTTACACAACTAGCCTACAGCATGCTACTCTGCAAATAGTGATGTTTTACACAACTAGCCTACAGCATGCTACTCTGCTAACAGCCATGTTTTACTCAACTAGCCTACAGCATGCTACTCTGCTAACAGCCATGTTTTACTCAACTAGCCTACAGCATGCTACTCTGCAAACAGCCATGTTTTACTCAACTAGCCTACAGCATGCTACTCTGCTAATAGCGATGTTTTACCAACAAGCTAAAACGAGAGCTGTCAGTTTGTAGTCTGACTGTTTATTAGTTTGCTACTAATCTTTGGAAACTTAGCTACTGCTGGAGACAGACCGGCTCCCCCCCCAGCATGGCCGCTTAATATGCACGTGAATGACGCCATCATGCCGGTGATGTCTGCATTCTTTATTCTTTCTCCTCACTGTGCATTAGGCTTCTGAAAATGTGTCCCCCAGAACAGTGTAGCCCTGCTGTAAGCTTTGTACAGTCACATTTACCTGGGCTTAGCTCTTTTGCATATCCAGTGCAAAGAGCCAGAGGCAAGAAGGGGAAGGGGGTGAAAAATATTAACATTTGGGCCACCAGAAATGTACTTGGAGTTTGGCAATAAAAGAAAAACCTTGGTTTCCTTTTTTTTAGTACACAGCAATAATACATATTTACTATAGCTGTCTACTAAGTATTTCTTACTAAGTATTTCTTATCCGATTACTCGATTAATCGATGGAATAATCAGTATAATACTCGATTACTAAAATAATTGATAGCTGCAGCCCTACACGGCTGACCCCGACAGGTAGTGTTGGCGTGCTGAGGTAGGCGGGTACATTAGCACCAAGCCCTATTCATGACCAGTTTGAAAACCAAAATGAAGACAGACAAGACAAAAAAAAGGCAGAAAGAATGAAATGTTTAGTAACATGATGGCTATGTTTGGCATATTACGATCATTTTGTATTAATCCTAAACCCAGTCAGCCTGGCTCCGCCCTCCTACGTACTTCCGCTCAATTTTCATTTCCCTTCAGTACTCCGTCTGGGTTTGCGGTATATTCTTGGGTTTCTCCGGCCAAATATTTGGCGGTCCAATCAGTGAACAGAGGGAGGGGCTGAGAACGATGACGTTGAGGCCGTGCGCTAGTTTGAGTTGTAGTTCCGTAATGGCGGCGGAGAAAGATGCGAGCGAAGCCTTTTGGTCCGTTGTGGCAACGCTGCTGAATATCCAGAAGTTAAAGCCCGAGCAAGAACAGTCTTTGCTGAGTCGTGTTGGGGGCCGTGATGTTGTGGCCCTCCTCCCCACGGGGTTCAGGAACAGTTTGATTTTCCAGCTCGCTCCGTTAGCGGTGAAGGACTTGGCTAAGGCTAACGCTAGCGATGCTAAGCCGACGTCACGACCAAACGTTAGCGATTGGTTATGGCAGATCCAGAGTGGCTCTGGGCAGATCCAACAGTGGGGTGATAGAATACAAAACCGATGTTATCTTGTCATAGTGTAATAACGACAGTTTGGAGGGTAAATAGGACATAGAAGCTCAAAATCCCATTGATACCCCTTTCCTCTGCAAATCTCACATTTTGAAACTGCTGCTGAAAACGGGTGAATCTGAACAAAGCTAAAAGCTGACGTCAGCATCCCAACTCCTAGTCTTTGTCACGCCCCAACATCTGCATAGACTACACCACTGACCTGAGGTCAGCTTAGTCTTCTGAATCTAGCTAGGTCACGCAGATCTCCAGAGGTCCGCTATTTAATTACTAAATTCACTTCTGAGACTTTATGCGAGAAATCAACTATGTAGAGGTCAAATATGGGCCGTTTTACGGAAATTTTGTCCGACTGTGTATCGCAGTTCAGCAGGGGCTTAGCAGGCTACGTGACAGCGGCCGGTGCTGCCTCGCCGCCCGGCGTGTCCTGCTTCATAGACTCGCTGTGAGCTAGCTGGATCTCCGTCACGAAGGGAAGCCCGCGGCGCTCCATACCTGCGCAAAGTCACCGTTTCTGGGTTACTGGACTACAAAATGCCGAGGCCCTGATGGAGCTCCAGGGCCTGCAGCTAGCCGCAATCTTTACCCATAGGATTGAAGGGACAGTAGCAGCTAACGAAGCCCCTAATGTTCACAAAAATGCATTAAATTGAAATCAGACACCATTGTTAGCGTTATAAGACCTTGGGGTAGATGTTATATAAGTGGCGTGACGACATTCAAACTGTAAATATACTCCAGTTATGCCGGAAGCTGGCAGCCAGCCCGAGTACTCCAGTAGTCCAGTAACCGGGAAATGGTGACTTTCACTGGGTATGGAGGTTACGGTTTTCTCGTCAGACTGTGTGGAGCTCCTGAAGTCCGACACGTCTTACCAAATTTGGAATTAGCCATCAATTTTCGTGAAACGGCCCATATTTGAGCTTTATATAGTTGATTTCTTGCTTAAAAAAAGTCTCAGAAGTGAATTTAATAACGAAATAGCAGACAAACAATGTATACCTTTGCAGTGTCTGAAATATGAGACCTGCTGTCTCGTCTCCAATGTGTTTGTATGGGATTCGCTCAAACCAATCAGCGCGCAGCTCATCTAAATATTCATGAGCAGACCATATTTGGAAGAAAAGCTCTTGTTCCCAATAGAGCCAGATTCACAGGGGAGTTAAGGACCCATAAAATAGCATTTGAGCAATATTCAGCCCAACCAATGTTACATCCCCTATTAGGAGACCTTAAGGAACAGTGTGAAATACCCTATATCATCACTCTATCACCCCTTTAAACAGAGTACCCGCCCAGGCTAGTGTACCAGAGTCTGGTAGGAGCAGGCTAGTGGACCACAGTCTGGTAGGACCAGGCTAGTGGACCACAGTCTGGTAGGACCAGGCTAGTGGACCAACATTTAACATTTGAAATAAACCCAACACTGCTGCCAGTCACAGTTACTATTTTATTTGTCTGATTTCATTTGATTTACCTACAAATATTTAATCCATTCGCCCCCTGAGCTGTGTTCCCCTCGCTGTCGCTACACCTGTCATACGCATTTTAAATGTACAAGGCTCAGTCCTTACCGCAGCGGCCCTTTGCTGCATGTCGCCCCCCTCTCTCTCACCCCCTTTCCTTTTCAGCTGTCCTATCAATTAAAAAGGCCAAAAAGCCCAAAAAATAATCTCAAAAAAAGAGTAACTTCTCACCGACATGTTCTCAGTTATTTAGTGATGGTTTCAGCAAAGCTGCAGTCCAAACTTTGCATGAAAGCTGCAGCTTTGCAAATCTGCATGAATCAACAACGCATGATAATAATATGGAAAAAGGGAACCAGTTTCACACACACACACACACGCAGAGGCACACACACACACAGGCACACACACGCAGACACACACACACGCAGAGGCACACACACACACACACGCAGAGGCACACACACACGCAGAGGCACACACACACAGACAGAGGGGCACACACACACACACGCAGAGGCACACACACAAAGACACGCGTACACACACACACACACAGACAGAGGCACACACACACAGAGGCACACACACACCATTATACTGTAGGTAAACAGAGTTTTGTGTACAGAGGTTAATATGTACAGACTTCTGTGCATTTGAGGCCCTTCCTACTTTACAACTGTTCCAGTGTCAGTTTACACGCGAGTACTAACGCATGAGGCTCATCGGAGAGATGAGTGAGTGGGTTGGTGCGTTGGTTTCAGATATCCGTAGATGTTCGTACAGCAGTGAACAGAAGACAACATGGGTAGGAGAAGAAAAAAATCGATAAAGCATAGTATCACGGTAAGTTTAATATGACATTAAAACAGAAAAGAAGAGGAAATCTCCATTTTTCAGAGGCTGAAAACAGCATTTTCTAGTTGGCGATTATTTTTCTTTCAATCGACTTATCGTTGCAGCTCTATATTTGTGATTCCAATTAATCAAAAACAATCAATACGGCCAATAGTTTTGTATGGAACAATATGTGGAAGGAAGGAAGACCCCCTGAGATCCAGTAAGCTAATGAGGAGTCCTGATAAAAAAAAAAAATGAACAAAAGCATACGCTCAGGCTCATATCAGCAACATGTAGCCCTGTCTCTGACCCCCCTGACCCATACTGCAAGGTGGTGAATAAAAGGGCTGCAACTAACTAACCATTATTTTCATTGTCGATTATTTTCTCAGTTAATTGAATAGTTGTTTGGTCTATAAAATGTCGTAAAATGGTGAAAAATGTCTCAGTGTTTCCCAAAAGCCTAAAATGACGATCAAATGTTTGTCCACAACTCAAAGATAATCAGTCAGTACGCAGTATACCCACTAAGAAAGCTCCAGGATTTCCATATACTCTCTTAAAAATGCCCAATGAGACGCAACAACATACTTTACATGACTTACGTGCAGTTTAGTGTCACAAATTATTTTCCAAAAATGAGTATCCCAAATGATGAGGGTCTTATTTGAGACAGGTTAAGGTTAGGGTTAAGGTTAAGGTTAAGGTTAGGGGTAGGGTAGCACAGGTGCTTTAGCAGGTTCATAATTAATTGAGGGCATGTAGGGGGAATTTGGGACACTAAACTGCACGTATACCCTTTCCGTATTATAGTTTTGATATATTTTTAATTGTCATCTGTGTGTTTTCTTCTTCACATAGGATAAATAAAGGTATTTCCACCGTAAATTGGTGCATAAAAGTGTATCCGAATACAGGAAATGAAGTCTCAATGCTCAAAACTTCCCTGGGGGAGGACACCCAGACCCCCCAACTATGATATGGGCCCCCCTCCCCCAAATGCACATTCTGGCCAATATATATACACATACAGTACAGTATACCCACTACAAAACATTAGACTACACTAATGCAGTGAAGAAATATTCACATGTAAGAAGCTGGAATTGAGAGAAATGTCTCCTCAAACCGATTATCAAAATAGTTGGCGATTAATGTGATAGTTTACAACTAGATTCATCTTTGCAGCCAGAGATAATATGTCTTGTGAAAAATGTGTGAGTGCATGTGATGTGTCTGCAGCAGTACTTACAGTAGAGCACAGGTCATCCACACAGACAGGCGGGACGGAGAGGGAAGCAGACTCCTGCCTCTCCACTCAGGTTTCCCTCACCTTCACACTGATAGAAATCCACAAGAAGCAGGCAGCTCAATCACTGGTATGGACAGACAGCTCCGCAGGAAGATGGAGAAACCTGTCCTCTGCAGCTCACC
The DNA here is from genome assembly GCF_031162955.1 of Sander vitreus. Classification (NCBI taxonomy): domain Eukaryota; kingdom Metazoa; phylum Chordata; class Actinopteri; order Perciformes; family Percidae; genus Sander; species Sander vitreus. Next base: position 940,063 of record NC_135858.1, on the reverse strand, counting down.
CTTTCACCCTCCTTCCTTCCTTAAAGCAGAGCGCTGCGAGCCGCCTCACAGGCCAGATAACAC
>NC_135858.1:910000-932500 GCF_031162955.1 Sander vitreus | reverse complement strand
ATTTTATTATTATTATGTCTATGCTGGACACTATGCCGTAGCCTGACGTCACCTCTCGAAAAATGTAACAAGGTCCAATGAGGCGACTCACGTCGCTCGGCCATGGCTTGGTAGCGTTGCATTTCCCCCGACTCATTTCCTGGCTCTCCGTAAACAACATGATATCAAGGAGAGGGTTAACTTCTCCTGCTCTAGATTTCCCATCGTGGTCAGAAAGAACAGGGGAGACACTTTGTTTCTCTCACTAGGACTCTAGAGTCGCTACTCACTCTGAAGATCAGAGAACAGTCACTCTACCACTCACTCTACCACACACACACACACACACACACACACTGACACACACACACATGCCGGCTCAACGCACACACCAGTGCACAAGTATAAACATCGGGCCACTAACGTAGGCTACGGCGAAAGCTCTGCGTGGAGCCTCCACAGAACCATACAACAGGCTTTAAGTGTCAGGTTAGGAAGCCGGAGGACCACGAAAAAACCCACAGTGACACAGGGAGAACATGCAAACTGTTTTATTATTTTTTATCAGTTTCATACAGGAAGTAGGACTGTATTTATTAAGGGACACTAGTTTGGCATTATCATTGTATGCCGTAGTGATGTTGGGTGCTTCCTGAATGATCACTGGAGCCCAGAGTTGTGGATTGTGGCAGCATACGCTTATACCTTATGATGTGGACGGTATGTGCTAAATGTGGGCAAGTGAGAGCAGAATATTTAATTTGACCCAAGTTGTTTGCACCCTCTGCCACACAACCTTGCCTATAGCTCATACCCTGGCCACCCCCAACTGGCCTTGCAATGGCCTTCTCGGACCACAGAACCCTTGGTGCTCCGGCCTTCTCTGGTGCACTATACACAATGGTCTGTTCTCTGGTCTTCTCTGGTCCGTTTAGGTTTTTTGTACTGGTCCACTCTGGTAAATAGAGCTTTGGTGTTGCGGAGCGTTTTCTGGTGCTCTCTTGTTCATTTAGGTCCTTTGTTCTTTTGCTCTCTGGTACAGAGACCTTAGGTATAGTGGGCCGTTTCCGGTTGCTCTCTGGTACAGAGACCTTGGGTGTTGTGGGCCGTTTCCTGGTGCTCTCTGGTACAGAGACCTTGGGTGTTGTGGGCCGTTTCCTGGTGCTCTCTGGTACAGAGACCTTGGGTGTAGTGGGCCGTTTCCTGGTTGCTCTCTGGTACAGAGACCTTGGGTGTTGTGGGCTGTTTCTGGTTGCTCTCTGGTACAGAGACCTTGGGTGTTGTGGGCCGTTTCCTGGTGCTCTCTGGTACAGAGACCTTGGGTGTTGTGGGCCGTTTCCTGGTGCTCTCTGTTACAGAGACCTTGGGTGTTGTGGGCCGTTTCCTGGTGCTCTCTGTTACAGAGACCTTGGGTGTTGTGGGCCGTTTCCTGGTGCTCTCTGGTACAGAGACCTCGGGTGTTGTGGGCCGTTTCCTGGTGCTCTCTGGTACAGAGACCTCGGGTGTTGTGGGCCGTTTCCTGGTGCTCTCTGGTACAGAGACCTCGGGTGTTGTGGGCCGTTTCCTGGTGCTCTCTGGTACAGAGACCTTGGGTGTAGTGGGCCGTTTCCTGGTGCTCTCTGGTACAGAGACCTTGGGTGTTGTGGGCCGTTTCCTGGTGCTCTCTGGTACAGAGACCTTGGGTGTTGTAGGCCGTTTCCTGGTGCTCTCTGTTACAGAGACCTTGGGTGTTGTGGGCCGTTTCCTGGTGCTCTCTGGTACAGAGACCTTGGGTGTAGTGGGCCGTTTCCTGGTGCTCTCTGGTACAGAGACCTTGGGTGTTGTGGGCCGTTTCCTGGTGCTCTCTGGTACAGAGACCTTGGGTGTTGTAGGCCGTTTCCTGGTGCTCTCTGGTACAGAGACCTTGGGTGTTGTAGGCCGTTTCCTGGTGCTCTCTGGTACAGAGACCTTGGGCGTAGTGGGCCGTTTCTGGTTGCTCTCTGGTACAGAGACCTTGGGTGTTGTGGGTTGTTTTCTGGTGCTCTCTGGTACAGAGACCTTGGGTGTTGTGGGTTGTTTCTGGTTGCTCTCTGGTACAGAGACCTTGGGTGTTGTGGGTTGTTTTCTGGTGCTCTCTGGTACAGAGACCTTGGGTGTTGTGGGCCGTTTCCTGGTGCTCTCTGGTACAGAGACCTTGGGTGTTGTGGGCCGTTTCCTGGTGCTCTCTGGACTTGGTACCCTAGGTTCAGTAGTGCCCTCTGGCATGGGAATGCTGGATTTGGATGGTCCTGCTCTTGATCTCAGTTGCCCCATATTTTTGTTTTCTAGAGGCCTGGTGCTGGTCCTTTCTGGCACCACTTCCATGTTCACTGGTATATCTTTCCTGGGTTTAGGATGACTAGAAGGTGCAGACGGTTTACAGTCATCACTTTGTTCCGGTGCGGGGATGGCTTTAGGCTTGGGCCGATGTGTTTCAGCCATGTCAGCTTTTCCACTACTTACTGAGGACACTCTACATGTCTTTGTGCTTTTATCGCAGGGAGGTGGTGCAGGCTTCATTTCTCGTGCCATCTTTTCTGATTGTTTTACCACACAGCGAGGTGGCGTCAGTCTTGGATGACTGGAAATTGGAGAGGGCTTACGGTTCGTTTCTGATGTTTTATCCGTTGTTCTCCCACTCTCCTTGTGACTGGAAACGAAAGACACCTTATGTGTCTTTACTTTGAGAGGAGTTGGCTTTAAAGGGGTTGCAGCTTTCGGTTGGGTTACAACGGGGAAACCTTTTCCATCTGGTGCCTTGATGTCCTTCCCCACACTTTCTTCATTGCAAAACCCATAATCAGAATACAATGTCTTTAAAAACTCCTCTATCTCTGTCAGAGATGGACATTTTGCTGCTGGTGTAGACGTCTCTGTGGTGGCAACTGGAAACTGTTGTCTTACTGCAGTCCCAGTCTTATTTCTCAAGAACTTTTCCTCTGGAAAGGCATTTACAAAAATATGTGTAAGAAACGGAGAAAACTTTCAAGAACATACATGAGGCATAAATAAAATAAACATCTCTTTATGCTCTATTCTTCTTTGCCTCAGCTTGTATTTCAAGTACTCAAGTCTACCAATTCTTAGCCACAGTAGCTCTATAATGATCAAGAGCTTTAGAGTTTTATACCAGATTCAGCATCAGTTAAACTACACAAATAATACAGGGGTATTAATGATATCCAATACATCACAAGTATGGAATGAAAAAAAAGCCTAATATACATGCTAAAATAAATAAGGAACCGTCCGTAGCCTGTCGCAAGAGTTACATTTTTTTGACGGATGACCAACTGACATGATTATTTTCTGATTTCAAGTGCCAGTGGGAAGGCGGCTTAGATCGCAAATTACTGCTTTAAAACATTATCACCCACCATCAAAATGACAGAAACGTTCTTAAGGTCTCATAGAGTATTGAGTTACTTTTTGCAAATATTTCTACTTCCTGAACAATGAGTCCTTACGGTAACGGACAATGTGTCTACTTATGATTTGCCCAAAATGTGTCAGTCAAACTTTAGTATGTGGGTAAGACCTGAGCCCAGAGCCAGAGACACATCAACCAATCAGGCTTATAATTCCACGCATTGATATGTTATGGACGCGCTCGGCCTACGAGTTGCTGTACAGAGGCTCGTAGGCTCTCCGTTGGTAGCAGAGCTGGTGAACTGCAATGAATGACCTGTCTATAGGTGCATCACATAACCCTTATTCGATAGCTCGTCGGCTGAACTGGATGTTGTTCTGGCCCTCTTCCGTGAAAGCCGTCTCAAAGCTCTTATTCCTGCTCTGAGGAGCTATGAGCGAGGATACACGAGAGCAGCTTTCCTGGAAGCTGTGTAGCTGAAAGCCGTTGCTAACTCCGCCCATACAGCTGATGAATTCACGTGACGCTTCGCAAGGAAGGGACGCAAGTGGACGAGTCGAGGAGGCAATTTAAGGGTTATGAGATGCACCTTATGTAACCCCCCGCAACACAGAGCCTCGCAACTGAATGCTGCGTGTGACGTCTTTTGCGCATGCAGGATCGTTTGAAAGACACACACATACACACATACACACAAACACACACTCACACAAACATGCACACTCACACAACACTCACACACACACACACACTCACACACATACCACACTCACACATACATACACACAAACACACATACACACACACACACACTCACATACACACACCACACACACATACATACACACACACACACACACACACACACACACACACACACACACACACCAATAATAATAACACTAACTTAAGCCCTTAATTGGAAGTCGCTTTGGATAAAAGCATCAGCTAAATGACATGTAATGTAATGTAATGTAATGTAACTTAATGTAATGTAATGTAACGTAATGTAATGTAACTTAATGTAATGTAATGTAACTTAATGTAACGTAATGTAATGTAACTTAATGTAATGTAATGTAACTTAATGTAACGTAATGTAATGTAACTTAATGTAATGTAATGTAACTTAATGTAATGTAATGTAATGTAACTTAATGTAATGTAATGTAACGTAATGTAATGTAACTTACCCCACAGGTCTTGGTACTGGAAGGAGACCTCTTTGTCACCAGCTTCATGGTTAACGTTAGAGCACCTGAAGTGGATCACCTCTAACAAATACTCAACCAAGAAGTTTGGGATGTCAGCTGGTTTTGATAGAAGTGTCGCTCTGGAAATACACTCCACCAAGCTCTTCAGTCCATATGGACACAAACTCTGGACACTCATCTTTTACTCATCTAGCACTTCTTTAGCGCTTTCCAGTGAAATGTGAATCAATGTGTGTGATCTACAGAAAGGTGTGCTGAGTGTTCCACTTCTTGTAGAATGTCTTTATGATGTCACAGCATTCTGGAACAGCTGTGTTCTGTTTACGTTGAGTTCTGTTTGAAGTTTATTTATTTCACAAAGGGACAGTGTATATTAAAGCCTAACTCTCGCCAAAATGCAACCTAGGGTCTTCTTGTGAATGTACCCGAGTCAAAGTTTCATTTAAAAGCATATTTAGGACGGAAACGCCACTTTTAAGATGGACCGTATTCTGGTTTTTTGGTCAAATGGCCTTTTGAATGGGAGTGCTAGGGACGCTACGATGCTAGCCTCAAAATATCTGTTTTTAAACCACTAAGAAGGCTCGACACAACATGAGACTTTGCTCCAAGTATCACCAGGGACTCTACACCTTAACCAAAGCACTGACAACATTGGTTGTGTTCACAGAGTTTACTAAAAGAAAGGTTTTGAGCAACTCACGTTAGCAGTTGTTCTTCCGGTCGCCGTCTATCGAGCCAGTCAAAAATAGTCGAGGGAGGAGAGTAAAGATGGAAAGCTCCTAAAGCTTAGTTCCATATAAATACGGATTATTTGTTGTTTTGTCGTTAGTGAAAAACAATATTGACCTTGTAGTTGTAAAAGGAGCCTCATATAAGATGACATTTCCTCCTGTGGAGTCCGTTCATTCACATTCAGAAATCGCCTATTTTTTGACTGGGAAAATGGAGGATAGGGTAAATAACAACTGTGAGTTTGCTAACGTGAGTTGCTGACAGGTTGCTGGTCCCTATAAGTTAAGTTAAAGGGGCGCTATGCAGTTTTGGCCATTTCTTCGCCTTTTTTCTCGCTTTTTATAGTTGAAATTCTTTTATTAGGATAACCCCTTAAGATGTACCATCTCGTTTTCGAGGGGTCCTGAACAAAATACAACAAAAAAAACATTGCACACATACAAACATGATAAACAAAACAGAACAGAACAGAAACAAATAGCCAAACAACAACAAACTCAAAACAGACAACAAAAGTCAAAAAAGAACAGGTTGCTCTATTAGAGCTCCCCCTACAGGTTCGGAATAGCAACACTGTCGAAAAACTCGTTGGCGACTCTCCCCCCCTTCCCATCTTCTCCCTCTGGTCCATAAGCGGAGTTTGACATTCGAGCCAGGGGGGGCAAAAGAAAAAAAAAACTCATTGTAGAAGCTGAGACCTGGCCTACCACTTGGGGAACACAGCACGAGCACATATGGACAAAATAAACATATATGTTTATTTTTAAAGAAGATTTTAAACATTGTAACAATCTAACAACTCGTCCTTTATGAAATCCAATCGCGCCACGGCTGTCTGGGAACACAATAGACAGACGGTGGCGGGACGCCCCGACACTTACATTCAACTAAAATGTAACAGTGAACAAGCAGTGTTGGACCTCCAGTCTGTTGAGATGATCTCCAAACGCTGAAACCAAGATCAGTCACACCATAAAACGTTAAGACACGTTAAGAAAAAAGATCCGTAATTTGCTGTAATCCAATGACACGAAAAAAAAAGTAATCCACAGCGATCAGGAGATCTACTTCGCCGTTTAAACAAAGTGGAATAAAACGTATAAAAGTCTGAATCTACACAAAACGCGCATCAATTAGTAAGCTGACATCACATGTATATACACGGCATTTAGGAAACCTTTATTGCAACGTTGGCACGGTAAGATGTCCAGACTAGAGCAACGGTAATTTTCGTTTTTTGCGTCGACAATGGTCTCAGGTGAGAGGCAGAGCCCTGAAAAAATATTTTTTTTACTAAAGCAGGAGGCCAATATGAAATCAGATATATTACCTACCACCATTTAGTTGTTTTGTGTTATTTCAAATATTTATAAAATATCTGGTCATGCCATGAAACAATGCAATTACCCGCTTCAGCCGCCGGGGGGGGGGGGGGGGGGGCAGTGCTCCCCCTGCCCCCCCCTCCCCCCACAAACTCTGCGTATGCTCTGGTCATGTGCATTTGTTTTCATAGAAACCTGCGAACGCACGGAGCCATGTCCACTGAGGTAGACAGCTAGCAACAGACAGCGATCATAATAAAAACCTTTACAGACAATAGAGGGTTTTCACGGCGCGTCATCAGACCAGAAGACGCCATATTGGAGGTACGCCACATTACAACGACGCACAGGCACTGAAGTAGATCCCGAACGGCGTCAAGGAAAATGGTTAATTATGGCCGTGTTTGAGGTTGTACCAATAGGTCAGACAGAGAACAACATTTGGAATATTATCGACTTCCAGAAGTTATTAAAAACCAGGGAGAGGAATGCCAGAAGTTATCAGAGGAAAGGAGGCGCTTGTGGCTGGAAGCTCAACCAGGATCTACGAGGGGAAACTCTGTCTTGTTCGGTCTTTGAAATGAAAAAATAAACTACTGAGAGTCACTTGGCTACACCTTGAGTATCACAATGATGTCATACAGTTAAGGTTAGGTTGATTAAAGACGTTATTGCATTACTTACTTTGGCCTTCACAACACAACGGTCATTAATGACTTGGTCCTGCGTCTCCCTCACCCATCCACACACCATCTGGTTATAGGCCTCCAAACCTTTGGAGGATTTAAGGTCTTCCGCTGTGTACGGGCTCGGTGAGAACACCAGGTAGGGGACTATATCGGGATATGCAACTGAAGGAAGAATCAGGGTCGCCATGGGTCCAAGAAGAGGGAGCCGACTGTTAGGGATCTGCACCGCCAGTAAACTGTAATTTCTCAAAATATCACGCCTTTTTTGTGGTCCAAGTCCTTCCATGTCTTTGCATCTTGGACGCGTTTTGATGAGCTTTTCTGTTGTTTAGATATAAAGTATTAAAGTATCCAAAGTGCACAATACTCCATTACTCCCTTCAGTTGTTTACACCGAGTGCCTCCAATATGGCCGCCCATCCAGGTCACCGCCCAGAACGTGACGTCGGTGAAAACCCTCTATAGCAACCTGAGGTCACAATAACAAGAAATACAAAGATTAAACTGAGTTCATCCCAAAGATACTTACAAGTGCAACAGCAAGAACAGCAGGTCAGCATCAGATCTACAGGCTTCTGTTTGTCTCAGTTCTCGCCATTTTGAAAAAACGCAGCTCCGATGTTTACTTGTGTCTGCCGTTTCCTCTTTCTCTGTTCCTCCGACAATGCTTCCCTAGCTTTCTGCTTCTGTTTAGCCGGCTCAGCCATGACGATAGTATGAAAACCTCCATCTCTACCTTGCTAGCTGGTTCCTGAATGGGCGTATGTGTGCAGTGCCGTGAAGCAATTTGTTACATGGCGAGACCTGATATCACGCCATACTTCCTGGCGCTGAGGCCGCCCTGGCTCACCGGCCCAAAGTTGTGAGGGTGGTTTTTCGGCTCACAGGCGCTAGGGGGGAGCGAGACGACCACCATTCAACCCGAAAAAAGTCATATAACCATTCTAATGACTCTGAAGCTGTTCAGTTAAGGTAAATTAAGCTAAAATAAAAAACTGCATAGTTCCCGTCATCAGAGTAAAACATCACAATAAAAAATTACAGATCAACAACAGAGGACACATTCCAGATTATCCCAGCTAATGACAACAGGTTTGATTTTGCCGTAGCCATTTTTTGTTTGGAAAATGAGGTGAGAATTGATGATTCACGTATTGTGCTTGGTAGAGAGTTCCAGGTATTGGTTGCTCTAAAGGAAAAAATAGCTTGGCCAAATGCACTTCTCCTAAAGGGAACAGTGCAGTTACCTCCTGGAGCTGCTCTGGTTGAGCTGTTTGAGTTCTTTTTTATATATTCCTGTAAAGGAGGTGGAGCTACGTGACACATGAAACTGTATTGATGAGGACCGGCGAGTTAAATCGTCCGTCCGAGAGTAAACCCGGCAGACACACAGCTGACAACCTGCAGGTGGAGGCGCTGGAGACAGGCTCGGACATACACGCTGCGGGACGCTGTGGACTTGTGTCAGTCCTGCAAGCGGTTTCAGGAAAGTGGCTGCATGTGTCTGACAATGTTCAAAGCATCAACACCGGTACGAGCCAACAGCTGTCCGCAGACAAGGAGCGCGGAAAGTGAGTCAGAGCCTCCCGGACAGGTGAACTGAGACTCCATTTCCTGTGCTTTCTTTTGGAAGGCTGGATGCCAAAAATCGCACCTTACTAGCTAATTAATTAGCCTGAGTTAAACACTAGCTATCAGTAAACAGACAACACGGTCTCACGGAAGCTCGTGAAATGGTTACGTTATTTTTAATCTATTGATTCTTGTACACGGACACATTTATCTCTTTTATTTCGTGGTGGTCAGCACGTAATGGGAAGCATCTATACGGAGGTTGGGTTTAGGAAAAGAACAACGGGGAAAGGACACCTCACACGCCGGGACACGATCTGCGGTCTGTGGGGGACGTGCAACAACAATGGGACGGTTAGGTTTAGGAAAAGAACAACGAGGAACGTTAACGTGACATACGGGACGCGATCCCAGGTCTCCTGGGTGAAAGTCCTGTGTTGTTTGACCCACCCTCCCCCCCAACCAACCTCCCTGCGCGGATTTTCGGCATTTCATACTACTCCCTACCGTAGTCGTGCTGTTATCACAAAAGATGCTTCCCATTGAAATACATTAGTTTAAAATACGTGCTCACCACCACCACAAAATAAACTAGATTAACATGTCCGTGTACACAAATCAATAGATTAAATAACGTGACCATTTCACGAACTTCCGTGAAAGTAGTGGCTGGTGCCTAGTGTGTGCGCCAGTGTTTGTGTGTTTGTGTGTCGGCCCGCTCCCACATTTGGCGACTGGCGAGTGTTAATTTTGGACCCTGCACAGTACTGTGAAACAGTAGGCATTTAATTGACTTTGTAAATGTAAGAGAACGTGACTGAAGAAGAATCAACATGCTTGAATCGTCCCCACAATGAGTTTAGTTTTTTTTTCCCAACAGTATTTTGTTACAAAGAAAACAGAAGTCTTATAGCTTTGGCTATTTATTTATTTTACTTAGGTATATTGTTAATAATTTGCATAGTTAATATTGCTCTTTGGTGTGGCCGGGTTGGCTCAGCGGGTAGAGCAGGCGCACATATACATCGAGGCTTATGCCTCGATGCAGATGTGCAGGGTTCAAATCCGACCTGTGATGATTTCCTGCATGTCTTCCCCCCCTCTCTCACCTAAGCTGTCCCCTTGATTAAAGGTGGAAAAGCCCAAAAAATAATCTGTTGTAGAATCAAGGTTTGTATCGAATCATGGGTCAAAAATTGTGTTACGAACTGAATCATGGGTTTGGTGTGTAGTTACAGCCCTAGTGGCTTGTAAAAATTGGGTCTAATATTTACTTTGGTGACTGTATGGGGTGAAAGAATTGGTCATAATCTCTGTTTACGTTCACTCCCACTGGAATCAATACAGTCAGGACCCAGCAGGCTCAGCGGTCAATCTGGTGCAAACAGCAATTAATACGTGGACTACATATGGATTACAGTGCTTTACTTTTCATAGCTATACGCACAAATGGTTCATGAGCAGCTTACACACACACACACACACACATGCACACACACACATAGTGCGTGGCACTATCTTTGTGGGGACCCGTCATTGAGGGTTAGGGTTAACACTCCTTCGCTCCTCAGTGGATCGCTTCTTAACTTCTTCCAAACTTTCTTCTCGTCTTCATCTCGCCCTCAACATCTTTGTCCTTTATCTTCTCTCCTGATTTTCACATGTGTCCTTTTCCTCCATCACGTTCTACCTCAACTTCTCCTCGTCCTCCTTTAGGCCTCCTGCACACGGCCTGCGTGGCGTGTTAGCTGAGTGGCGTTTTCTATGTCTTTGCACACCAAAAACATGTCTGACGCAGCGCTGCTGCTGCTGCTGCTAGCCTTGTCTGTACACATGTACACATACACACGTTTGTTTCACTATCTTTGTGGGGACCCGTCATTGACATAATGCATTCCCTAGCCCCTTACCCTAACCTTAACCATCACAACTAAATGCCTAACCTTAACCCTTACCCTCACCCTAACCAGAACCTCATTCTAACCCTAATCCTAAAACCAAGTCTTAACCCTCAAACAGACCTTTAAACTTGTGGGGTCCAGCATTTTGGCCCAACAAAGCTGTCCGGACCCCACAAGTAGACTGGACTCCCGGTTATTGGACCCCACGAATATAGTTAAACAAGAACACACACACACACACACACACACACACACACACACACACACACACACACACACACACAGTAATCAGCAGAAAATAGCAGAGGTAAGAGTTGATGTCAGAAGCTCTTTCATGATGAATAATTAACAACAGGGTATTGCTGCTGTATGTGCCTTTTGTGTATATTTTGTCGTTTTCACACGTGTAAACGCTACCCACCATCACATGAAACTCACAGGCTGCCCGGAGCACTGAGGCCGTCTCATTCAATCATATGAGATGTTCCCCGCAGCGAAACAGATGGGGGAGTTTCCCCTTTGGATTGAACAGTGCATGCATCTCATGCAGAGATGGAGCGCTGCAGAATAGCTCTGCTCTCAGCAGGAGGATAAATAGACCTCCTCCTGCCTCTCAGCCTCGCTGAGACCTTTGTTCTCTCCCTGCAGCTACACCACCTCCGACAGACAGCAGGGATGTTTTCAGTAACAGTGGCTGTCTTCTGCATCTCTGGTATTTGCTTTGGCTCGGGGAGACATTAAAGTGGCAAATGTGTAGGTTACTCTTACTACTTACTACTACTGCCATTCAAAAACACAGTGTCTAATGGTACGTGTCCACAGGCAAGCGTCATTTCAAAGCTTCCCATTCTTTAGGTATGTGTCCGTATAGAGCTCAACAGTCCCGCCCCTCCTCTGAGAGACCTTTGGGTTCCTGAAGTAAATTTCCCGTTCATTTCTCCCATTTACGTCTGGAAAAATCCGTATATAAAGAGTTTTAGACCATGCTTTAGGCTAACCAGATGCTACGTGACTCATAAGCATACAACATATCATTTTGAGTGAAAAAACTAACAGAAAATACCAAAAAAAAGTCAAAGGTACAAGACTGTGTACATAGTTTCATTATCGAGCGAAGGAACTCCTCATCCCATAAACCACCGCGCACCACTGAACAAAGGAAGCTGCGTTAGTTTAGCTAACAGCTAATTCGGCTAACCGCTAGCTGAGACGGCATGTAATAACTTTAAAAGACCCTCAAAATAAAACCTGAAAATAACCTTAACATATATAACGGCTGTTACGTCAGCTGTAGATGGCTTCACCCAGCGTTTAGTTTGAGTTAACGTTATTTTAGACTGAATCAAGCTGTCAGCTAGCGGTTAGCCGAATGAGCTGTTAGCTAAACTAACGTTAGCTTCCCGGTGGAGGCTAACGGCAGAAGCGTGGAACAGATCATGATTCGTGCGGTGTCGTCAATCCTCGTAAAACAGGATTATCATTTTGGGCATGTGCATGACGGATCGTGCAGGCAGCTCCTGGCAGCCCCCCCCTCCTCACCAGCATGAGTTCCACCAATCAGAGGCATCACTGTAGGATTGTTCAGGATTGTGGGTAATGAAGTACTTATCCAAGATATCACGAATAAAAGACATTTATCTCAAAACAAGGTTGGGGCCCCATGAACTTTTGGCATCTATATGAGCTTATACAATCGCTGAGTCATCCCAGTCTACCATCAACGGTTACCATTTTATGGCTTATACTTAATATATTTTTGTATTTTACTTCCAGAACCCGCTGTGGGCGGGACTGTTGAGCTCTATACGCAGGTTTTTAATGGAAAGGACCGCCCCGCTTCCCACCATCGCACGCTACGCTATTGTCACTACCCGATGTGAGTCGCGCATGCTCAGATTTAAACAGTTTACGGCATAACGTGTCATACGGAAATTTGTGAAATCCATAAAATAATAAACTTTTCTCTTTACATACAATAACAGAAGATGGAAATAATTTCAAAAACGTCACTATCTATGATTGTTTGATTGCTAACGTTAGCTCAAACCGCCGTTAGCATCTTGTAGGCTACTTGTCGCAAAGTGACGCATGCGTGACTCACATCGGGTAGTGACACGATAACTAGCAGTTTTCTCTTCAATGACCACTGACAAGAAAACAGGCTACACCCTCACACTTCACTCATGGGCTGTCTGAGCGTTAAAAGGACCATAAAGCCTTCTCTATTGGGAACTTTTGCTTACTTTTCGAAAATAGTTCACCGAAAGGTGTTTCTGAAAACATTTTATGCAAGAAACACGCTATGCAGTTGCTGAATCTGTCATCATTTGAGATCGACAACGGTTAGTTTAAACGATTTCCGTGAGCTTTTGAGAGGCATAAAGTAGCCTGGATTCAACTTTACGCAAATGAGGATATCAGTGATAGTTAGCCGTCAGCTGTAGTCTTCGCGGTGTGTTCAAGTGCCAAGACAAAGGTGACGTGGTGTGACGTGAAGCGACGCTACAGTCAGCCTTTGTCATCTTACAGTTGGGACAATATAAGCTTATTCTGGTCACTATGTCACCTTCCTCTTCATTTCAAATGTTCCTTCAAATGAAAAAGGATTTGTAATCCGTTCGTAATTGTGTGAGTGTGTGTCTGTGTGTGTGTGTGTGTGTTTGTATAAAAGCCCACATCATTGATGCCAAGTCAATTTTCATAATGAATAATGCAGTACTGGTTTTGGAGACACAGAGATGAAAGTAGACAGATGGCTGCAAAAAAAAAAGAACAAAGAGTGGTTAATAAATAGCCAAAATAAGTCCAGGCTTGGATTCACTGTTGTATACTGTTTCCACATGGTAACAGTTCCATTACATTGAGTTTGTGAGCAGATGACATGAAACAATCTGTCTGATTGTAGTGCTGTCTGCCCCAGTGAATTCCAGACAGACTTAGAGATAAGCAAAAGGAAAAAGACAGATGGATAGATACAGGAATGCCCCACAGCCAGCCACGCAGACAGCCAACACAGGACACCATGCACGCTACTATACTCAGTTTGATGAGTTCTTGAAGCATGGTAACCACACCAGACATCATGAAGCTAAATAACTGCTGTATGGAAAAAGTGACATGCAATAGAAAATCATATTTGGGTATTATTATTGGGTTATTATTAATTTGACAGTCTGAGCAGTGATGTAATCATTCAGTAAGCTGACGAGCCAGATGGGTTGTCAAGCCATCATTGGAAACTGTTTAGAAAACGGCAGGCACTTTAAAATAAGAATAACAACCTGGCAGGTGATTGGATGAACCACCTAAACCACCTGAAACTGCCAGTTGCTCTTCAATGGATTCAGCTGCTTAGAGGCGTTCACTTTTCAGTAAACCAACCAGAATTGGCCACGAAATTCATGATCCAATCACAGCATGACGTCCTGCTTTAGATCTGTTCTCTCTGCTGCTGTCAGCTGTCATTTCAGGCAAAGTGTGCAACCCTCCTCCTCCTCCTCCTCCTCCTCCTCCCCTTCCTCCTCCGGTCTGTCCACTCCTTCGGTCCGGTCTTTGGGCTCCTTCAGACCATCACCAGTGTCTAGGCTCCATCGGGGGGATATGTCTGGCTTCTCTACCCCTTTAAAAAGGATTTTATAACAATGGAGTCTAATCTCCAAAGACTATACATTCATATTATGTATATGTACAATAAATCTTTGCACATCTGCAACGAAGTCTCTCCTGTCATTTGGTTTTTGTCATGACAAGTTGACATTGTTTGGGATGTCTTGATTATGACAAGTTGACATTAATCAAAGTGACATGACCAGAAGTTGTCTTGGTCATGACAAGTTGACATAAACTTCTGGTAATGTCACTTTGATTAATGTCAAGTTGTCATAATCAAGACATCCCAAACAATGTCACCTTGTCATGACAAAAACTGACACTTAAACTGACACTTAAAGGTCCAATATGTAATATATTTACAGTAATAAATCCAAAAATGACCCCAATATGTCATCAGATGTTAAGGAAACGTGCTAAGTTGAAATACTATCTTTTCTGACAACAATGCTAATGCCAGCATTTTCTCCTTTTGAAATTTCCGTTCCGTGACGTAATGTCTATGTGTGTTTTGTCCTCTGTGTGTGTGTGTGTGTGTGTGTGTGTGTGTGTGTGTGTGTGTGTGTGTGCGTGTGTGTGTTGGTATCAACTGCCCAGTTTGACAGCCAGGCCGGGTTTCCAGATATACCTGTAAACACGTAAACCCAGCGCGCTACAGCTGGAACGTTACAGCCATGAAAGCAGCAAACAAACGAACGGGATCAACGGAGACAGATTCTACATGACATAAAAAAACCAGCATGTTTCTAACAGCTGCGTGACCAGAGACGTAACAAACCCCGCGTAAATATTGGAGATGTATTTGAACGATGGAGACAGCTTAGAGCCCAAAAGGACGCAGAGTTGGCTAATTTCCCTCTGAACAGGTAGCTTAGCATTAGCCTCCGGCTACAAGGGACGGACATTTTATGTCATTTAAACATTCGTGTACTCACGTTGATTTATATAGCTAGAGTACTCAAGTTGGTTACTCGCAAAAAGAGAGATGACTCTCTCCAGTGTTTGGAATTTGTACTGCAGTGACTATTTTAAACACTAGCTGTCAGTATTACATATTGGACCTTTAATGACAGAAGTCACAAACGTTTATGACAGCGTCTTGTCATAGTTATGACAGTGTCGTGTCACGATTATGTCGATACCTTCAAATAAAGTGTTACCCTAGTTTCTTTTATCACAGCAGAGTCTTTATTAACTGCAGCTTCCTCGGCTCAAGTGTCCTGCTAACAGACTGTGGTTTCCTCAGGACTCCACCTTGTCCGGGAGATATGACATTAATTAGGCTAGCTGACACTAATTACTACCATCCACTGTCAGGGGAGGGGAGTTTGGACGTCTGCTGGGCCGCTTCAGACTCATGCCTTTTAGGGTCAGCTGCCTGCTGCAGTTGTGGGTGGGAGGGAGTCTGATTGACACCTGGAAGAGGGCAGGGTTGCCTGAGTGTGAGGCAGTTAATGCCGTTACAGACCAACCAGACGGCCGACCGTCGGCAGTAAAGCCAGTCGGACTGATCAGTCTCCCCGAGTCGGTCCAAGAAGTTCCTCAGAACACCGAGGAGACGAGACGTAATACGTCTCCATAACAGCACTGAGCACGTCAGGTCAGACTGTCCAACGGCCGGGTTGTCGGGTTGGTGTGTCAGGGCCTTAAGGCAGCTACACACCAACCCGATAATCGGCCGTCTGACAGTCTGGGAGGTCGGTGACTCGAGTCTATTCGTTGTGTTCCGTGCCGTCGTCCGTCCGAGGGGCCGTCGTCCTTCATTTTGGCCGACCTGACTTGCTGGGTCGGAGGGCGAGCAGTCGGACTCAATGACCAATCTGATTGGTGGAGAGCTAACCCTGGAAATGACGAGCAGGATGAGCGTGACGAACACCTCTCGAAAATCTGTTAAACTGACCTTTGTTGATCTGAAATGAAGACAGATTCAGCAGCTGCACGGCCTGTTTCTCTCTTCACGTTTTCAGAAACACGTTACGGTGAACTATTTTAGGACAATATGAGATCGTATTCTGAACGAGACGCCATTATGCCCCGGTAAAAAATACGGGAGCAGCCAGACGCACGTGACGCGTTCGTCCAATCAGCTGCCGGTTTTCATTTTTGGGCGACAATCCAGATTAGCACCTCCTGCTGTTATGGAGACGTATTACGTCTCGTCTCTTTGGTGTTCTGAGGAACTTTCTGGACCAACTCGAGGAGACTGATCAGTCACGCTGGCTTTACTGCTGACGGTCGGCCGTCTGGTTGGTGTGTCTGGGGCTTTAGGCGTGTCAGCTGCGTGGCGTTTTCTGTCTTTGCACACCAGAAAGGTGTCTGACGCTGCTGCTGCTGCTGCTAGCCTTGTCTGGACACATGTATGTTTCCCATAAACATAAATATATACTGATCTGATTACAGCAAAGACGTCGGGAGTATTGACGGCAAAATAAGCTCCAGAATATTTCCTTCTGTATTGACGGGTGCAATATTAGAAAATCTATCATTATTTTTTTTTAAATGACATTTATATCTGCATTTATGTCAAAACCTCAAGACTTTCAAACATCAACATGTCATTTATTAAATGTATTTGTGTCTAAATGACATATAAACATCTTTTCCTAGTCTATGTTGTCTGGAAACACTTCCAACACGCTTGCGTGTCGCATGAAAAATAGTGTTGGTCCTATTTCTAGCATGCACGCATTTTCGGTGCAGCTCGAACCTCGCCTGAGATGTCACGCAGGCCGTGTGCACGCTCCAACCTGTTACCATGGGAGCCCAAATAAAAAACGGACACGCCACGCAGCCAGTGTGCAGGAGGCCTTATAGAGAGAGATGGCGGAGGAATGCTGTGAGGGCAGAAAAGGAGGAGCAGATGTTGACCAGCTCACCCAGAGACTGAAGACAGGACACATTCAGAAACCGTATCTCACTCAGAACAGCATGGATGGATTATTTCAAAGTGTGTGTGCGTGTGGAAGCACCAGAGACACAAAATAACTCCCCAAATCCCAGAAAAAGAGATTTTTTTCATAATATGGGCACTTTAAAGCAAGGGCAGAATAATGTGCTTCATGTTGCTCTGGCAGGAAAACATCATTGTCCAAAAAGAACAACTCTTCCTCCCAGTAAACACTAAATGTTAACTGTTCCAGCAAATACAAGACAGCAGAACACCAGAACTGATGAATCAATTATTATTATTATTATTATTACTGATCCCACAGTGAACGTCAAAAGATGAAGAAAACATTTCTACATTCTGTTGGTTCATGTCGTCCATACGTCTGTTTAGTCCTTTTGTTCGCTTCTCGACAGTCAGACATCCAATCAGGTTTCAGATCCTCAAACGTCGGCAGTTCACTGGGATTCCTCCTTTAAAGCTTTCCTACAAAAATATGACGAATGACGACCAACGCATCACATCGTCTGATCAATAAATCAAGAAAAAATACAATCAGGATATGTATACATACAGTTTTATATATAGATTTAGATCTCTGCCAGGTATAGAAGCACTAACACACACACACACACACACACACACACACCCACACACACACACACACACACACACACACACCCCTTATTGGGTCCATCCATCCATCCCAGTAGCTCTCAGACTGCAGCTGCAGTAAATCTCTTAATACACAGAAAAGTTTGAGAACAGACGTGGCCGGGTTGGCTCAGTGGTTAGAGCAGGCGCACATATACTGAGAGGTTTATGCCTCGACGCAGAGGTCCAGGGTTCGAGTCCGACCTGTGATGATTTCCTGCCTGTCTTCCCCCCCTCTCTCTCTCTCCTCTTTCTCACCTAGTGGGCCCAAAAAATAATATAAATAAAATATATTTGAGAACAGACCAGGGCCACGTCCAGCCCCGACATAACGGGAAACTGGGGTGTGTTTGAACCCCCTGTTGTGTGTGAAAGCGCACTTCCTTTTTATCACGAGTTTACAGACACGTCTCTGCTGATTGGCTATCACCTGTGACAGCCAATAAGAGAGAGACACGCCCACCAAACGGGAGAAAAAACAAAACTCAAAGCCTTGCACACTGTTTTGAGATTGAACGTGCCCCAGTAGAGCTGACCAGAGACTGGACTGCATTTCCCAGAATGCATCCGGTCTCTGCCAGGGAGCTTCCCAGGAGGGCTGTAACCAGAGAAACACTGTGGTCCTGAGCCTAAAATATAACCGAATGTAATACAGACCGCCTTGAAAAGACATGCGTGTGGAACGTAGAGCTGGAACTATAAGATTAGATGAGCAACAGAAAAATTATCTATCATTTTTCATAATTCATAAGCCAATAATCGTCTTTTTAAGCAAAAAATGTCAAAAATGACTGTTTCTAGCTTGTCAAATGAAAATGCTTGTGTTAGTCATCTGACTGTAAACTGAATATCTTTGGATTTGGACCGTTGATCAGACAAAGTGAGACATACAAAGTTGTGTTCAAAATAATAGCAGTCCAACACCACTAACCTCATAAATCAAATGTTTTGGTAGAAGTGATATTTCCACATGGCAAATAATGTACTAGTAAGTGTTGTAGAGTCATAGAAAACCACCAGAGCCAACAGTCATGACGTGCATGCTGCTCATTCTGTGTAAGTGAATCTGTCATTGAAGGGGGCATGTTCAAAATAATAGCAGTGCTGTGTTCAGTTAGTGAGGTGAGAAACAGGTGTCAGTTATGGCCCATATTTAAGGAAGGAAGTAAATGTTGTGCATGCTGGTTATAGTACATTTCACACTGTAATACTCAGCAACATGGGTCAGTCCAGACATTGCTCTGAGGAACAGCAGACTTTGATTAAAAGGTTGATTGGAGAGGGGGAAACATACAAAGAAGTGCAGAACATGATAGGCTGCTCAGCCCAAATGATTTCAAATGCCTTGAAATGGCATCCAAAGCCTGAACGACGTGGGACAAAACGGTCAACTACCATTCAACTGGATCGAAGAATAGCCAAAATGGCAAAGGCTCAACCAATGATCAGACTTACAGTTACCCGTGAGTGCTGTTACGATCAGAAGAAGGCTATGTGACGCTAAGCTATCAGCTGGAAGCCCCCGCAAAGTCCCATTGCTGAAAAAAAGACGTACTGAATAGGTTGAACTGGCTAAAGGAGAAATGGTGCAACATGCAGGGGACTGGTGAGAGCCAAATGGTTCTTTTTGGGGTCTGGTTGGTGTGTAACAGCTATAACACAACGTAGCTTTAAGGAGAAAAAACCCGCTCTGGCTTGTTTGTATTTCTTTACACCAATCACAACCGTCCTGGGCGCAGCAAGCCCCAGATGCAGCGATGCTGCCCTTGCAAAAAGATAGCTAAACGGGCGGGGCGTCTGGTGCTTGGGAGACGTGCCGGATGTCTGGCTTTATCCCAGCAACGTACATCCGCTGAATCAGACCAAATGTGAGCAGTGACTTAGGTCTGTACTCAGCCACACACACACACACACACACACACACACACACACACACACAGAAGAACATAAGATTTAAGAGGATTACAGGTTAACAAATGAACAGACCTACATATTGTACCATCTTGGAACAGGATCCCTAATAGAACCAGCTATTGGAGCCCAACCAAACTCTCTGTAGATAAATATAGTTTCATTTACAGTTAGAAGTTGTTGTAAACAAACTCCTCACAGTCCTGTACTCTGATTGGCTGTACGCAGGTTTTCCAGTTCAAATGCTGACCTTACATAATGTCATTTAAAAACACTCAAACAAAATCATATTCCAGCAGTGTCTTTATTAAACATATCAGATCCTGTATCTTAATGTGAACGTTTTAGACAGTAAAATGCACAGATTTTTGCCTTTGGAGTCAATCAAGAGACCATTTAAAGGTGCTCTAAGCGATTATTTATTTATTATTTAATAATTATTTGTCACATACAGCAAACATCTCCTCACTATCTGCTAGCTGCCTGTCCCCTGAACACACTGTAAAAAGACGTGGTCTCTGTAGACAGCCCAGGCTCCACAAACGCCAACAAAAATAAACTGCGCCAACCTGCACCACCAAACATAACAAACAGTCTTCCAGCCAATAACCAACAAGAAGGATTTTGGGGGGTTAGTGCGCAGAAGGGAGGGGGAGGGGACGGGATGAGGGAGGGGCGAGCTAGCCTCGTTTTGACAATACGTTGAACGTCAACAATAAGTGACGTCACCCAACATCGCTCAGAGCACCTTTAAAGTCGAGGTCTGTTTTCTAATAGTTGAGATGAAAACACGCCATGTTGGAGGAGGGACCGACGACTCCGTCTACCGACAGAAAATCTCAAAACTGATGTTACGTCGTGTGTGAAAATGTCATTTTAAACCGGTAGAATAATTAATTAGAGCTGAAACAATTAGTCAACTGACAGAAATAAAATAAACTTTCCAGCTTAAACGTTAACATGCAAAGGGCGTTCTTTCACAGTTTTCTAGCCATTTAAAGACAAAATAATCAGTATTAGTTGCAGCCCTAAAAACATTCAGTGTTATTTAGGGCCCCCGACTCGTCAAATATTATTTTTTTTATTATAAACACAACGTGACTACTCAGATATGGAGCCCTTACATTTGGTTATTGAAGGATTGTGACCAAGAAATGTTCTCACCTGGACATTTTACAGTGCAAAAATAAAAATGTATTTGTCTCTCTGATGGACAAACGTTGTAATGGGAACACGGTTTCTAAATTAATTAAACATGAGACAATTCTGTACTCATATTTCTTGTTATTTATTGGCAACTTAATGTCTTTGTACCGGTGCATATGGCGGATGCCAAATGCCAAAAATATGTATGTGGTCAGAAACAGTTGCTCTATATAGTTTGGTCACCATTCCTTATAACCACAGTTAAAGCCTAACTCTCACCAAAATGCAACCTAGGATCTTTTTGTGAATGTACCTGAGTCAGACTGTAGTTTAAAAGCATATTTAGGACGGAAACGCCACTTTTAAGATGGACCGTATTCTGGTTTTTGGGTCAAATGGCCTTTTGAATGGGAGAGCTAGGGACGCTACGATGCTAGCCTCAAAATATCTGTTTTTAAACCACTAAGAAGGCTCGACACAACATGAGACTTTGCTCCAAGTATCACCAGGGGCTCTACACCTTAACCACAGCACTGACAACATTGGTTGTGTTCACAGAGTTTACTATAAAGAGGTTTTAACGACTAACCGTAGCTCTTGTTCTTCCGGTCTCCGTCTATCGAGCCAGTCAGAAATAGTCGAGGGAGGAGAGGAAAGATCCTAAAGCTTAGTTCCATATAAATACGGATTATTCATCGTTTTGTCGTAAATGAAACACAATATTGACCTTGTAGTTGTAAAAGGAGCCTCGTATAAGATGACATTTCCTCCTGTGGAGTCCGTTCATTCACATTCAGAGATCGCCTATTTTTTGACTGGGAAAATGCCGGCTAGCATAAACACCAAGTGCTAACGTGAGTTGCTCAAAACCTCTTTTAGTAAACTCTGTGAACACAACCAATGTTGTCAGTGCTGTGGTTAAGGTGTAGAGTCCCTGGTGATACTTGGAGCAAAGTCTCATGTTGTGTCGAGCCTTCTTAGTGGTTTAAAAACAGATATTTTGAGGCTAGCATCGTAGCGTCCCTAGCTCTCCCATTCAAAAGGCCATTTGACCAAAAACCAGAATACGGTCCATCTTAAAAGTGGCGTTTCCGTCCTAAATATGCTTTTAAACTACAGTTTGACTCAGGTACATTCACAAGAAGACCCTAGGTTGCATTTTGGTGAGAGTTAGGCTTTAAAGGCTCCTTTTCAAAATAACTGTTTGTTTAAAACCACAGTTATTGTATTATTATTGTATATTGTGTAATCAGTTATTACGATAACATGAATTGATGTTTGAACGTTTCTTTTCTGTGGTAGCAGGGGGCTCAATTAGCTCTTCCAACATGGCGTTGTGTCGTGCTGATAACGTCAAGCCTTCAGACCATCACAGACCTAGGCCACCAGCAGCTGGGATCCACTTCTGCTTCTCAGAGCCCGCTATGCTCCCAGCAGTACTGCCATCCATAGTTCCTGATCTGCTTCTCCTAAAACAACAAATGTTGCCTCTA
>NC_135858.1:900000-905000 GCF_031162955.1 Sander vitreus | reverse complement strand
GAGACAGACACACACACACACACACACACACACACACACACACACACACACACACACACACACACACACGTTTATTGATTTCTACCATTTTCGTTCTTTTTATATAGTTATTTGTTTTAGTTTACTTAATGAATTTTATTATTATTGACGCTTTGGCAATATATTGTTCACCAGACATTTATATAAATGTAAATATAAACAGAGAGAAAGGATGCTGAGGTTATTAAGTTTACTGTAATGAGTTTCATTTATAATTTTAGAAAATGACTAATAAACAGAGAGGAGACGGAACCAGGAGAGGAAACACGGTGAGGAAATGATTTCTAATGACGGTATGAAGTCAGTCTTCAGGTGTAATGAAAAGGTTTGTCTTCTCATTTTAAACAAAGAGATGATCAAGCAGAAGTCCTTTATTGTGGCTTCAGACTTTACTTTTTTTGTAAAGTCTGGTGTTCCCCACAGCAATAACCCCACTGCTGTGTGTGTGTGTGCTTGTTTAACTATATTTGTGGGATCCAAAAACCGGGAGTCCAGTATACTTGTGGGGTCCCGACAGCTTTGTGGGGCCAAAATGCTGGACCCCACAAGTTTAAAGGTCTGTTTGAGGGTTAAGACCTGGTTTTAGGATTAGGGTTAGAATGAGGTTCTGGTTAGGGTGAGGGTAAGGGTTAAGGTTAGGCATTTAGTGGTGATGGTTAAGGTTAGGGTAAGGGGCTAGGGAATGCATTATGTCAATGACGGGTCCCCACAAAGATAGTGAAACCTGTGTGTGTGTGTGTGTGTGTGTGTGTGTGTGTGTGTGTGTGTGTTCGTGTGTGTGTTCGTGTGTGTTCGTGTTACCTTCCCGGACGCCGACATGGCTCGAGCTCTCTCTCCATGGTGTGAGTAGGCGTTGTGTGGGGGGGCCAACAGGCCGTTCTCTGCCCCTCCGCTCCCCCCAGCAGCAAGCTGATTGGTGGAGCCGACTGCATCCTGTCACAAACAAACAAAGTCAATTTAATGAACGTGTGGTCAGTGCAAACGAAAATATAAAGCACACAGAATATAACCCCATGCAGCCATCGTAAAAGTCAAGCAACTGTGAGAGCAGGTGGGCAGCTTAATGACTCAGTTTTACTATTATTACTGTGGCTCTCAGGCCCACGGCAACTGGCTCCTAACGAAATGGGTCCCTTTAAAAGAGCCTACGGTTCATTACTTCATTCAGAACTTCAGGGCGTTTTCACACCTGAAAGTCTGAACCAAGGTTCATGTGTTTGTTATATTATATACATTTGATCCGGAAAGTTTTGGTTTCACACTGCAGTTATGCAAGCGCACTAAAGAACTATACGTGACAAAACTACATCCTGTCGTCATCACATACAGTATCTCACAAAAGTGAGTACACCCCTCACATTTTAGTACATATTTCATTATATCTTTTAATGGGACAACACTGAAGAAACCTAGAGATTAACATGGTTGTATTTCAGTTAGTCTAACAGCTGGTTTGATTTGTATGGTGAAGGGGATGTGATGATGTGGGGGTATGGTGAAGGGTATGTGATGATGGGGGGGTATGGTGAAGGGTATGTGATGATGTGGGGACCAAGGGAACTTTATCAGGATCATAGCATCCTGCATCCATGAAATAACTGGCCTTTCAAAATAAAAGTCTGCCTGCCTCTATGGGAATATAACATAGGGGTGAACTGACTTTAGTTGCCAGCAGTTTAGACATTAATGGCTGTGTGTTGAGTTATTTTGAGAGGACAGCACATTTACACTGTTATACAAGCTGTACACTTAATACTTCACATTGGAGCAAAGTGTCATTTCTTCAGTGTTGTCCCATTAAAAGATATAATGAAATATTTACTAAAATGTGAGGGGGGAGGGTACTCACTTCTGTGAGATACTGTACGTGCGCTGCGTCTCCCGACAGTTCTAACTGATTGGTTTGTAGACGGGCTTCCTCGTCCTCTCGCATCCTCTCTCCGTCAAAGTCTCTTTACTTGGGGTTTGAGGAGCTGCAGTATTTAGATGTCGTTTCAGACAAACTGAAACCTACGCTGTACATTTACTACCACTTAACAAGTAAAATGCTGATGTATTCTCAGCTCTGATAGCCGACAGCTGTCTGCTCTGAGCACATTCACCGTCTCTCTCTCTCTCACGTACACGTAAGCACCGAGCTATTCCTTAAAGGAGCTTCCCCGGTCTTGTAACACAAGGAGAGCCTGCCAGAGCTCCTGGACCCAACTGACAAGTCCGAAAGTCCGAACCAAATGAGGTAGGTGTGAAAACGCCCTTAATTTACTGAATTATCTCACATCTTCCTTGTAGATATTTGGAAATCTAAACTAACTTTTAACGTTTTAACGACTGCAGACAAGACACCACTGACAGATATACTGATGCATGGTTGAACGGTGTTAGGAGAAGGTTTAGGTCTATGTTGCTTGGGCGTGTTCTGATGCTTGCATGTCCTCTTATACTGAATGTGGATACTGTTTGATGTGTAGCTGTGCTGGTGTTTTGATGCTTCCTGTGGCTCTGCTTTTCTGTTGTTTTAGCGGTCTGTCTGGTGTCTTGTTGACTTCTATCTGTATAGTTTAACCTGTACTAATGTCTCGCTGTTTCCTGCACATTTACAGAAACGCTGAATAATGTGTGTTGTCCTTTATAAATAAAGAAAGAATCAATCAATCAATATTAACACTGGTGTAAACTACACCAAATGAAGACATGACAGAGTGGCCTCTGGTGACCGGTTCAGACTGACGGTCACCTTCAGGCTGTTTGATATGTTAGCTCTGTTTCAACACCTTTTTCAGTCATAAGAATAAAACACTAGAGATGAAATACAATCAATTCTTTGGTTCCAGCTTCTCAAATGAGGATTGCTTCTTTCCTATGTTTTATATGATTGTAAACTGAATAACTTGGGATTTTAGGCTCCTGATCAGACCATGTAAGCTTATTATAGATAGATAGACATTTTATAGATTAATCGAGAAAGTAAAATGCTGAAAACTGTTGGAGCTAGACTGAAAAACTCGGATACATCAGCCGATATTAGCTTGTTGCAGACATGGCGTTATTGGTGTATACGTCTGCTAAAAAGTACCAAGAAATGGCAGGAGACAAATGGCAAATGTGTGTTTGGGGTCATTTAGGCCGCGTTTACACTCATTTAAAGAGTCTCGCATCCCGATAAAATCCAGATGAGATTTCTCCTGTCACATCTGACACAGGCACATTACAAAGAAGAACTGTCATTTACCAGAACGTAAGGGGTAGCAGCAAGATGATTTTTTCATTTGAAATAAAAACAAATAACCTTTTGGTCACTTCTGACTAGGGTTGGGTACCGAAACCCGGTGCTAATACGGCACCGGTGCCTAAAGACCGGTATCTACCAGACTGAACTGCAACGCAGATTTCTGTGTCAATTAAATGCCTTCTACGCTGCTCTCTGATGCTCCGAAACAGACGTTAGAGGCAACAGAAGCATCGCTGCACGTGACGCTAGTTAACACTTCACTCGACAGCAGGTAACGTTAGCCTACCGCTAGCTAGCAGCTAGATTAAACACGGTTAAAATGCTGACAGCTAAACAGTGTAAAGTCTGTCTGTATTTCACTGGAGAGAATCCAACAGCGGGACGTTAAAGGAGATCTCCGGTCAATTTCAACACGTAGCGCTGTTGGCGTGCTGACAGTAGCAAAAAAACCGAAACCAATCAGTGCTGCCTACACCGTGTTATCCTCCTGCTAGCGTTAGCACCCAGGAGGCTTAAACAGGGCAGGTTTTAAACGTGTTTTAAGCCTCTAAACATGCTCGAAATGTCATAACAAGTGTCTACCCATGTGCAGTGATTCCTTCTGAGGGAACACAGTGAATCTGACTGCTGTAGATGTGACAGAAAGACATAAACGTTGTTAATCCAGCCAGTGCACATGGCTCTGTTTATTTCCTGTTTTCCAGTCAAGTCAACACTAGTCGATTGTCGAACTCATACAATCCAATATTCCAGTCAGATTCACTGTGTTCCCTCAGAAGGAATCACTGCACATGGGTAGCACTGGTAATGACATTTCGAGCATGTTTAGAGGCTAAAGACACGTTTAAAACTTGCCCTGTTTAAGCCTGTTGGGTGCTAACGCTAGCAGGAGGATAACACGGTGTAGGCAGCACGGTTCAATGTAGTTTTAGGGATTCTGTACCTTCTGCCAGAAGGCAAGAGCTCGTATTCCGCTTGAAGGATGTGGGACGGGTCCACCAATACTCTCCGCGCCTGCCTAAGTACAGACTGCTCATAGATGGACTGAAGGGAGAGCTCATCAGTCCTCCCCATCACCTTCATAGCAGTCTGTACCAGGTGCTGCACCTTTGATTTGGACTGTGTGGAGAGATTGCCGAGCCACGCCGTCATCCCATACCTGATAATCTCCATCACTGTAAGTAAGCCTCATGGTGCATTCAAAGTTATTGTTAAATACCCTATTACCCTTTATTTTTTTAAGTATCGGTTCAGGCACCAGCACCATTTTAAAAGCATCGTTTTAGCAATAGTATCGGAAAAAACTCCAAACGATACCCAACCCTACTGAGCCATATACATCTCAAAGTATATAAAAACAAAAAGGAGATATCAGTGCACAGAACCGGTAGCAATAAGATCTGCCTGACTTCTCAAATAAATGCATTTATTATTTGTTGTGTTAAAAAAACAAACATGATTGTGAGAGCTGAGCTTTTCGCAATAGTTTGAATGTGTATTGAAGTGAAGAACGTGGTTGGTGTTACTGGCTTTAAAAAGAGAGAAATAAGCGTGAAATAAGAAAAATCAACCATTAATCACTCATTAATTATCTTTTGAATGACTTTAAAGGAGTCAGGTGTCACTTGGAGACTACGGGCTAAGAACAAAAGACGTTGCAGCTTTAAGTATTTGCAAAAATCGACTAAACTGTCAGTTAAATACGTACTGGAAGACAAACACAGTGTATCTG
>NC_135858.1:887500-892500 GCF_031162955.1 Sander vitreus | reverse complement strand
CTGATGAAGATCCGGGGAGAGGAACTAAAATCATCATTAACTCATCATGTACATCTGACCCTGTGACAACACAGACAGGAAGAGTAGTCACTGAGATCTCAAACGGCCTCATCTCGCTCCTCCTTATAGAAGCAGATACTCTGACTGTGATAAGTTAGTGTCATCAGTAACGCTCAGGCTGTGATACCCAGATACTACCAGCAGGGGACAGCACAGCACAGCACAGCACAGCACACACACAAAATCACAAAACAAGAGACATAGGGTGAGCAGACGTGTGTAGTAAAACTGTGGGGCTGAAGAGAATCTGATAGGGTATCACAGTGAGTAGGCCAGTTTGAACAGGTGAGTTTTAAATTGGGATTTAAATGTAGTTACGTGTCAGACTGTCGAATGTGTGAGGACAGGGAGTTCCAGAGCCTGGGAGCAGCTGAAAGCACCCATAGTATGGCTAGTATCTGAAGCTGAATTAATCAGAAGCATGCTTTCTAACCTCATGGGGCTGAACTGTGAATGTGTGGTAGAGTGTTGATCTGGTCTGAGCCCGCTGGCTTCAGACAGACAGACCACCCAGCTGTGGAAACACACCCACTGAATATACAGAGTAAGGCCCTGTTTACACCAATACGCTCACGCGTGGAAACGACAAAATATTTTTATCAGATGCGACGGCATTTTTGGGGCTTAAAAAACACAAAAAAGGAGAAACCACTCTCCAGAGTGGAAATCTTAAAAACGCTCCACCGTCCTGTTCCTGTCTGAAGGGTAAAAACACACTGTGTGACTGTGTGTGTGTGTGTGTGAGTGAGTGAGTGGGTGGGTGAGTGAGTGAGTGAGTGAGTGAGTGAGTGAGTGAGTGTGAGTGTGTGTGTGTGTGTGTGTGCCTTTTGTGTACCGTGTGTATGTGTGTGTGTGTGTGTGTGCGCCGTGTGCGTGTCGCATGTGTGTGCGTCTGTGTGTGTTGTGTGTGTGCGTCGTTGTGTGTGTCTGTGCCGTATGCGTGTGTGCGCCACGTGTGTGTGGTTGTGCGCCGTGTGTGTGTGTGTGTGCTCAGTGTGTGTGTGCGCGTCTGTGTGTGTTGTGTGTGTCTGTGCGTGCTGTGTGCACCACATGTGTGTGTGTCTGTGTGTGTGTGTGTGTGTGTGTATGCCGCATGTCTGTGTGTGCGCAGTGTGTGTGTGTGTGTGTGTGTGTGCGTGTGCGTGTGTGTGCGCAGTGTGCGCGTGTAGCCGTGTGTGTGTGTGTGTGTGTGTGTCTGTGTGTGCGCCGTGTGTGTGTGCGTGTGTGTGTCTGTGTGTGCGCCGTGTGTGTGCGTGCGTGTGTGTGTGTGTGTGTGCGCCGTGTGTGTGCGTGCGTGCGTGCGTGCGTGTGCGTGTCTGTGTGCATTGTTTGGAGCAATAACTCCACCTCCTCGTGTGTCGAGACGAAGGTTATAATCGTTAACTAAAACGAACGAAATAACGTAAAAACTAGGTGGGAAAAAACACTGTCGTCAACTGAAATAAAAATAAAAAGTAGAAGGAAGGATCTACGCAGGCACGAGGACTTGGTGGATCACATTTCACACACTTTTGCGTCACCACATGCACGCAGATTCCCCCCCCATAACGCTCGTCTAAACACGGAATAAAAAGTGAGAAGTGGTATTAGGGGACCACTAAGGTCTATATAAAAGAGACTTCAGATACAGTATTAGGGGACCACTAAGGTCTATATAAAAGAGACTTCAGATACAGTATTAGGGGACCACTAAGGTCTATATAAAAGAGACTTCAGATACAGTATTAGGGGGACCACTAAGGTCTATATAAAGAGACTTCAGATACAGTATTAGGGGGACCACTAAGGTCTATATAAAAGAGACTTCAGATACAGTATTAGGGGACCACTAAGGTCTATATAAAAGAGACTTCAGATACAGTATTAGGGGACCACTAAGGTCTATATAAAAGAGACTTCAGATACAGTATTAGGGGACCACTAAGGTCTATATAAAGAGACTTCAGATACAGTATTAGGGGACCACTAAGGTCTATATAAAAAGAGACTTCAGATACAGTATTAGGGGGACCACTAAGGTCTATATAAAAGAGACTTCAGATACAGTATTAGGGGACCACTAAGGTCTATATAAAAAGACTTCAGATACAGTATTAGGGGACCACTAAGGTCTATATAAAAAGAGACTTCAGATACAGTATTAGGGGACCACTAAGGTCTATATAAAGAGACTTCAGATACAGTATTAGGGGACCACTAAGGTCTATATAAAAGAGACTTCAGATACAGTATTAGGGGACCACTAAGGTCTATATAAAGAGACTTCAGATACAGTATTAGGGGACCACTAAGGTCTATATAAAAGAGACTTCAGATACAGTATTAGGGGACCACTAAGGTCTATATAAAAGAGACTTCAGATACAGTATTAGGGGACCACTAAGGTCTATATAAAGAGACTTCAGATACAGTATTAGGGGACCACTAAGGTCTATATAAAAGAGACTTCAGATACAGTATTAGGAGACCACTAAGGTCTATATAAAGAGACTTCAGATACAGTATTAGGGGACCACTAAGGTCTATATAAAGAGACTTCAGATACAGTATTAGGGGACCACTAAGGTCTATATAAAAGAGACTTCAGATACAGTATTAGGGGACCACTAAGGTCTATATAAAGAGACTTCAGATACAGTATTAGGGGACCACTAAGGTCTATATAAAAGAGACTTCAGATACAGTATTAGGGGACCACTAAGGTCTATATAAAAGAGACTTCAGATACAATATTAGGGGGACCACTAAGGTCTATATAAAAGAGACTTCAGATACAGTATTAGGGGACCACTAAGGTCTATATAAAAGAGACTTCAGATACAGTATTAGGGGACCACTAAGGTCTATATAAAGAGACTTCAGATACAGTATTAGGGGACCACTAAGGTCTATATAAAAGAGACTTCAGATACAGTATTAGGGGACCACTAAGGTCTATATAAAAGCATCCAAACAGCACCATGTCATGGGACCTTTAAAGGCAAAATATGTGTCTAACCGTTCTGAATGAAGTATTGTGGTGCTGTAGAGACGTCCCGGCCTACAAATCCTATCTACATACTACAGAAAACATCTTTGTTGAATGAGAATGATGATCCAAAAAAACTGATCATTCCCTCCAATATAGTGAATCATATCGCAATCGCAACTTGACATTTTCCTCATATCGTGCAGCCCAACAAGCTACACGCTATAAATGGCAAGTTCTGAAGAACATTTGGATCGTACAACAAGGCAGGCCTGCTTGGTTCTTCTGCAGAATGACTGTGAAGATTTACAAAGAATATGTTGAGGACGTCTCCTCTCTAACTGGGAGGTTTTGGGACTGATTGGTGGGATTACTGTGGACAAAGTACACACAGAGATACACTGGTAAGAGCCAATGAGGTGTAACCATGAATCAGCTCATTTAAACAGCTCACGTTACTGTAGTTCCTGAGACTATTTTGCTGCGTCCGGAGCTTAGCGCCGCCCAAGACGATTGTGATTGGTTTAAAGAAATGCAAACAACCCAGAGTGTTTTCTTCTCCTATCCCAGAATGCATCTGTGGTGTAGCCAGACATTACTCCCCAGTGCTGTGGAGATAGAGCTGGCTATGCGAGACTAGGAAAACCCTGATTGTGACAACATTACGTATTTTCTTACTTTACAAGAGTACAACTCTGAATGCAGGACTTTTACTTGTAATGGAGTATTTTACACTGCAGTATTGCTACTTTTACTTCCATAAAATATCTGAATACTTCTTCCACCACTGCGTCCCGCTGACTGTTTTTGGTTGAGAAGTTATAACCATCTTATTTCTGAAACTCCAGATCTCTGGCAAAATGTCAGCAACTGATCTCTCAATATTTTGAGATATTTTTCAAGCAAACACAGCTAAAACAAAACCTCTTTCTAACTTCAAGAGAGAGAAAGAGCCCGAAAAACAGAGACAGTAAATCCTGTGAAAAAACAGTGAGAAGCAGTTTCCAAATCTAAACCCACACACTGTAGACGTTGTGTCATAAAGCTCAACAACCTAAACACTACCTGATCACTCAGGGAGGGGGGTGTGTGTGTGTGTGTGTGTGTGTGTGTGTGTGTGTGTCTGTGTTTGTCTGTGTCTGTGTGTGTGGGTGTGTCTGTGTTTGTCTGTGTGTGTTTGTGTGTCTGTGTGTGGGTGTGTCTGTCTGTCTGTGTGTGTGTGTGTGTGTGTGTGTGTGTGTGTGTCTGTGGATGTGTGTGTGTGTGTGTGTGTGTGTGTCTGTGGATGTGTGTGTGTGTGTGTTTGTGTGTGTGTGTGTCTGTGTGTGGGAGTGTGTCTGTGTTTGTCTGTGTGTGTGTCTGTGTGTGGGTGTGTCTGTCTGTCTGTGTGTGTGTGTGTGTGTCTGTGTGTGTGTGTGTGTGTGTGTCTGTGTGTGTGTCTGTGTGTGTGTGTGTGTGTGTGTGTGTCTGTGTGTGTGTGTGTGTGTGTGTGTGTGTGTGTGTGTGTCTGTGTGTGTGTGTGTGTGTCTGTGTGTGTGTGTGTGTGTGTGTGTGTGTCTGTGTGTGTGTGTGTGTGTGTGTGTGTGTGTGTGTGTGTGTGTGTGTGTGTCTGTGTGTGTGTGTGTCTGTGGATGTGTGTGTGTGTGTGTGTGTGTGTGTGTGTGTGTGTGTGTGTGTGTGTGTAATATCAGACCAATGGAGCCCATTTTCCAACAAACAGCAACATTATAACAGCTGGAAATGCTGTCTAAATGGGTGTTTTTTCTGGCAATTAGTGGAGTAACCATGGTGAGTAATTCCTCAAAAGCTTGAGGACCAGAGTGGGCAAAATACACAAAAGCTGGAGTATCTTCTGAGCGAAGTTCTTGACACAAATTAGGATAGACACCCTGTTTTGCATGTCGCAATATCGACGGTTTACACCACAGTCTTCCTCCTGGCTCGTCTGGATTGCCGTCTCTCCTGTACACAA
>NC_135858.1:855000-862500 GCF_031162955.1 Sander vitreus | reverse complement strand
CTAATGGAAGTCCAAACTGCCTGAGAGCTTCTCCTGTACTATACGGTACTAGCTAAAGCTAACTAGCTCAAGGTAGTGTTAACTGGCTAACGATAGGCTAACGTTACCTGCTGTCGAGTGTAGTGTTAACTGGCTAACGATAGGCTAACGTTAGCTGCTGTCGAGTGTAGTGTTAACTAGCTAACGGTAGGCTAATGTTACCTGCTGTTGAGTGTAGTGTTAACTAGCTAACGGTAGGCTAACGTTACCTGCTGTTGAGTGTAGTGTTAACTAGCTTTGGATAGACTAACGTTACCTGTTGTCCAGTGTAGTGTTAACTAGCTAACGGTAGGCTAACGTTACCTGCTGTCGAGTGTAGTGTTAACTAGCTAACGGTAGGCTAACGTTACCTGCTGTCGAGTGTAGTGTTAACTAGCTAACGGTAGGCTAACGTTACCTGCTGTCGAGTGTAGTGTTAACTAGCTAACGGTAGGCTAACGTTACCTGCTGTCGAGTGTAGTGTTAACTAGCTAACGGTAGGCTAACGTTACCTGCTGTCGAGTGTAGTGTTAACTAGCTAACGGTAGGCTAACGTTACCTGCTGTCGAGTGTAGTGTTAACTAGCTAACGGTAGGCTAACGTTACCTGCTGTCGAGTGTAGTGTTAACTAGCTAACGGTAGGCTAACGTTACCTGCTGTCGAGTGTAGTGTTAACTAGCTAACGGTAGGCTAACGTTACCTGCTGTCGAGTGTAGTGTTAACTAGCTAACGGTAGGCTAACGTTACCTGCTGTCGAGTGTAGTGTTAACTAGCTAACGGTAGGCTAACGTTACCTGCTGTCGAGTGTAGTGTTAACTAGCTAACGGTAGGCTAACGTTACCTGCTGTCGAGTGTAGTGTTAACTAGCTAACGGTAGGCTAACGTTACCTGCTGTCGAGTGTAGTGTTAACTAGCTAACGGTAGGCTAACGTTACCTGCTGTCGAGTGTAGTGTTAACTAGCTAACGGTAGGCTAACGTTACCTGCTGTCGAGTGTAGTGTTAACTAGCTAACGGTAGGCTAACGTTACCTGCTGTCGAGTGTAGTGTTAACTAGCTAACGGTAGGCTAACGTTACCTGCTGTCGAGTGTAGTGTTAACTAGCTAACGGTAGGCTAACGTTACCTGCTGTCGAGTGTAGTGTTAACTAGCTAACGGTAGGCTAATGTTACCTGTTGTCCAGTGTAGTGTTAACTAGCTAACGGTAGGCTAACGTTAGCTGCTGTCGAGTGTAGTGTTAACTAGCTAACGGTAGGCTAATGTTACCTGCTGTTGAGTGTAGTGTTAACTAGCTAACGGTAGGCTAACGTTACCTGCTATCCAGTGTAGTGTTAACTAGCTAACAGTAGGCTAACGTTACCTGCTGTCGAGTGTAGTGTTAACTAGCTAACGGTAGGCTAACATTACCTGCTGTTGAGTGTAGTGTTAACTAGCTAACAGTAGGCTAACGTTACTATTTTAGACTTAAATAAATCACCTAAATAAGGCACCGAAATCCGCATTGCTATTCGGTCTGGTAGATAAGTCGTTAAGGAACTCTTCGGATCTATAAGATTCACGTGGATGACAGTTTCCCATTCAAAACGGCCGAAAAGCGACTAGTTTGCAGGTATGTATAAAGCATCCACACTGATAAACTACAGTTCATAAAAATACATCTGATTTCTAGAGCACTTTTCATTGACAAATAAATCCCAAAGTGCTACAGATTAAAACACGATTATTATTATTATTATTATTATTATTATATTGTTACAGATTTACGAGAAAGCTTGCTTAAAAAGAAAGGGTTTTTTTTTAGGTCCTTCTTGAAAGTTAGTCAGGTGACACTAAAAACATTCTGGCTCGTTACCACAGAGAAACTCCCACATCAGGTGTGTATCGTATTACCGCTGAGATGCCTTTGAGCAAGGTACCGGCGTCCCAGCTGTCATTCAGTTTCTCCTGGTAAACAATCTTCAAATGCACCGAGTTATCCAATCTCCAGACCACAGAAAGATGAGAACACGGGCTTTACCGCAGCAAACCACAGAATCCAAACACACAGACCTAACAGGCCAGTTCTCACACACACACACACACACACACACACACACACACACACACACACACACACACACACACACACACACACACACACACACACACACAGACAGACAGACAGACAGACAGACAGACAGACAGACAGACACGCACACACAGACACAGACACACACGCACACAGACACACACACACACACACTTACATACAGACACACACACAGAGACACACACAGAGACACACAGACAGACACACACACACACAGCACACACAGACAGACAGACAGACAGACAGACACGCACACACAGACACAGACACACACGCACACAGACACACACACACACACACTTACATACAGACACACACACACAGACACACACACACGTGCGTGCGTGTGTGGTGTCCGAGATAAACTCCAGACTGAAAGCCTAGTTCATTCTTCTGTTCACCTTACAGTGCCCAACAGTTCCTAGCAGTGTCTAACAGTGCCTAACAGTTCCTAACAGTGCCTAACAGTTCCTAGCAGTGTCTAGCAGTGTCTAGCAGTGCCTAACAGTTCCTAACAGTTCCTAACAGTGCCTAACAGTGCCTAGCAGTTCCTAACAGTGCCTAACAGTGCCTAGCAGTTCCTAACAGTTCCTAACAGTGCCTAGCAGTTCCTAACAGTGCCTAACAGTTCCTAACAGTGCCTAACAGTGCCTAACAGTTCCTAACAGTGCCTAGCAGTGCCTAACAGTGCCTAACAGTTCCTAACAGTGCCTAACAGTTCCTAACAGTGTCTAGCGGTTCCTAACGGTGCTCAGTGCCCAGCAGTGCCTAGCAGTGCCTAGCAGTTCCTAACGGTGTCTAGCAGTTCTAACGGTGCCTAGCGGTGCCTAGCAGTTCCTAACAGTGCCTAGCGGTGCCCTAGCAGTGCCTAACGGTGCCTAGCAGTGCCTAGCAGTTCCTAACGGTGCCTAGCAGTTCCTAGCAGTGCCTAGCAGTGCCTAGCGGTTCCTAACGGTCCCTAGCGGTGCCTAGCGGTGCCTGGCAGTTCTAACGGTGCCTAACAGTGCCTAGCAGTGCCTAGCAGTTCCTAACGGTGCCTAGCAGTTCCTAGCAGTGCCTAGCAGTGCCTCATGCAGTTCCTAACGGTGCCTAGCAGTGCCTAGCGGTGCCTAGCAGTGCCTAGCAGTTCCTAACAGTTCCTAGCAGTTCCTAGCAGTTCCTAGCAGTTCCTAGCAGTTCCTAGCAGTGCCTAGCAGTGCCTAACAGTTCCTAACAGTTCCTAGCAGTTCCTAGCAGTGCCTAGCAGTGCCTAGCAGTTCCTAGCAGTTCCTAACAGTGTCTAACAGTGCCTAGCAGTGCCTAGCAGTTCCCTAACAGTGCCTAGCAGTTCCTAACAGTGCCTAGCAGTTCCTAACAGTGCCTAACAGTTCCTAACAGTGTCTAACAGTTCCTAACAGTGCCTAGCAGTGCCTAGCAGTTCCTAACAGTTCCTAACAGTTCCTAACAGTTCCTAACAGTTCCTAGCAGTTCCTAGCAGTTCCTAGCAGTGCCTAGCAGTTCCTAGCAGTTCCTAACAGTTCCTAACAGTTCCTAGCAGTTCCTAGCAGTTCCTAGCAGTTCCTAGCAGTTCCTAGCAGTTCCTAGCAGTGCCTAGCAAGCAGTGCCTAGCAGTGCATGTATCGTGATACGTATCGTATCGCCAGATTCTTGCCAGTACACAGCCCTACCACACCAGCCGCTTGCAAACACGGGCAGATGACAACATTAACACCAAGTGGACCCTCACTGCTAGACGGATACAGAAAGTGTAATTTTAGCTTTAATGAGACAATGAATTTCCTGACGACTTCCACAGGGTTTCGCCAATTTTAGCAATCGTGACCTGCTGTCATTCACACACACAGACAGCAGATAATACACAGGTATGAGATACCGTGCAGGTTTAACAGAGAGATACACACATGCTGTAAGCACTGACTGCTCTGTGAGTGTCAAAACCTTCTCCTCTTGCTGCTGAACTATACTGTATGTCTTGTGACGTGCATGAGGATACCTTATGATGGTTCAATGTTTGCAGGCTTTATTTATGCTTCAGGTGACGCCATGTGCTGCAGAATGTGATCTGAAGCTGCCTGAAGCTGCTCAGTTCACATTAACCTCTGTATTTAAAGGACTGCACTGTTATTTAGCTGCAGTCTGCTCATTGTTTGCTGTTAGAGGCAGATGTTCACGGAATCCTTTTCATACATAAAAATGTAGCACAACGTGCTTTATACAGTCCTCCCCTTGGCCCCATTCACCCCTAAAGTGACAGAAATAATGCCATTCAAAACAGGAACAACCTGAACCTAACCGGGGAAACGCCATCATATGTGAGGAAACACCTGAGGCAATTGGCTTTGCCAGACCTTCCTCCACAGCGCTGCGGAGGAGGGTCTGGCTAGTCCACACAGCATTGCAGAATGGGAGAAAAACGTGCTCTGGTTCATTGGCATCTGCTAAATAGCCTCAGGAAGGAGCTTGTTTTGGTGGAACATGTGGACGTTCAAAGGTCGTTTTAGTCGTGCAACAGAAAACTCAGACTGGACAGATAGGGGCCATCCACACGGAGACGCTTTATGTTTTGCATCGTTTGGGCCGATCGTCCAAACGAATCCTGTAAATGCACTGCCTGAAACCTGGTCCCAGGGTGACAAAAATCCCAAAAACGGCTCCCTTTTGGCTTCGTTTGGACGGCGAAACCGCATACGTGCGTATCGATGATGTCATCGCCACACCCCTCGACCTCTAACGTTATGTAGCTAAACGTTAAACATCGCTAAAGTAGCTGAGCTCCAGCAGGGACGTAACGTTAACGTTAGCTGCTATGGTTAGCTGTTTATAAAGTGGAAGTAGACAACTTATCAGCTAGCTAGCTAGCTAATCTGCCTGCTCATCAACGTGGACGGCTTATTGTAGAAAGGCTACCGCAAGAAAAATGTGTAGATTATCAAAGACATCGGATCATTGATGTTTGTTTGACTGCTGATGTTAGCTAGCAGCGTTAGCGTGCTAACGTTAGCTCTGCTAGCTAGCGCGCTGTAAGCATGTCTGATGGCAGACAGAACTGCAAAATAAAAAGCAATCCAACAGCACATTATACAACGTAAACAAAGACACGTTTTCTTGCGGCGGCCTTTCTAAAATGAGCAGTGGTGAAAGTTATTAAAGTCCATCATGTTATGATCGGGAGTGACTGAAGACTGTTGCTCGTCTTCTCCGTTTTTGGTGAATTTCTGTAGCAGAAACAGCGCCACCTATAGGCCTGGGATATGGAGTAGTGTGATGAGTCTTTTACAAATGGATCCGTTTGGGCGCACATTTTTTTTGACATGGAAAAAAGATTGTTTGGGACGTCGTGGACGTTTGGGACGTGTGGACGTTTGGGACGTCGTGGACGTTTGGGACGTGTGGAGTCGTGTGTGGGACGTTTGGGGACGTCGTGGAGCGTTTGGGGACGTGTGGGCGGTTGGGGCGTCGTGGGACGGTTGGGGACGTTGTGGGCGGTTGGGGACGTGTGGGACGGTTGGGGCGTCGTGGGCGTTTGCTACGTGTGGGACGTTTGCTACGTGTGGGACGTTTGCTACGTGTGAGCGTTTTGGGGCGTGTGGGCGGTTGGGGCGGTTGGGGCGGTTGGGGCGTGATGGGCGGTTGGGGCGTCGTGGGCGTTTTGGGGCGTCGTGGGCGTTTGCTACATGTGGGCGTTTGCTACATTTTGGGGCGTGTGGGCGGTTGCGGCGTGTGGGCCGGTTGGGGCGTGTGGGCCCGGTTGCGGCGATGTGGGCGGTTGGGACGTCGTGGGCGTTTTGGGGACGTGTGAAAGTTGGGGCGTGTGGGCGGTTGGGGCGTGTGGGCGATTTGGGGCGTGTGGGCGTTTGCTGCGTGGGCGTTTGCTGCGTGTGGGCGTTTTGGGGCGATGTGGGCGTTTTGGGGCGTGTGGGCCGGTTGGGGCGGTAATGAGCCAGGTTCGGGGTATCCTTGAGCGGTTGGAATGTTGTCTGGATGTCAAAGCCGAATGGACGTTGGAACTGTAAACCTGCACTGCCAAAAAAAGCTACATCTGCTCGATTTACATTTGGTTTCTTAAAGTGTGTTGCCTCTATTTTGATAAACTTACATGAAGAGACATGACAGAGCGTGACTCACCTCCCTCACACACACCCACGCTACTGGAGTTCCTTTAAATACCAACACACACACCACACACACCCACGCTACTGGACGGTTGGGACATGTGGACGGTTGGGACGCTACTGGAGTTCCTTTAAATACCAACGGACTTCTGTGTTACATAATCATACTGGCAGCTGACTGTCTTAACAAAGCTCCAACACACAGGCACTCCAGCTCTGAATACTCTGGTAGTCCCTGTCCATGTCCTCCATGTCTTTATCCAGCCCGTAGTCTGCACCAGCAGCTTAATACTGACTTGTTTATTCACACACACGCACACGCGCACACACACACAAAATGATTGTCCTCTTGGTTTCTTTGGTCCACAGTCAAGAACACAATTATATCATGTGGCTGTATTTCACTTAGTGTACCTGTGTGTGTGTTCCTCTGTGTGTGTGTGTGTGTTCCTGTGTGTGTGTACCTGTGTGTGTGTGTGTGTACCTGCGTGTGTGTGTCTGTGTGCTTGTGTGTGTACCTGCGTGTGTGTGTCTGTGTGTGTGTGTGTGTGTACCTGTGTATGTGTCTGTGTTTGTGTGTGTGTGTGTGCGCGCGCGCGCTTGCTTGCGTGTGTGCATACCTGTGTATGTCTGTGTGTGTGTGTACCTGTGTGTGTGTGTGTGTGTGTGTATGTACCTGTGTGTACGTGTGTGTACCTGTGTGTACGTGTGTGTGTGTGTGTGTGTGTGTGTGTGTGTGTGTGTGTGTGTGTGTGTGTGTGTGTGTGTGTGTACCTGTGTGTACGTGTGTGTGTGTGTGTGTGTGCGTATGTACCTGTGTGTACGTGTGTGTGTGTGTGTGTGTACGTGTGTGTGTGTGTGTGTGTGTGTGTGTGTGTGTGTGTGTGTGTGTGTGCGTATGTACCTGTGTGTGTGTAGCGTATGTACCTGTGTGTACCTGTGTGTATGTGTGTGTGTGCCTGTGTGTGTACGTGTGTACGTGTGTGTGTGTGTGTGTGTGTGTGTGTGTGTGTGTGTGTGTGTGTGTGTGTGTGTACCTCTGGTCCCAGTCGCCATGTCTGCCACCTTCTGAAAAGCGTCCAGGAAGGCTCCGGTCACCACGATGGTCGTCCTGAGTCAAACACAAACCCACTCACGTATTAACTGAATATTTTAAATATCACAAGAGGTACTCTGAGTGACCTCTGTCTCCTCTCTCTCCCTCCCGTTGTCCTCAGGTCACATTTGACCCATTTTTTTCAGAAATCTGGGTTTCTTTCAACCAAATTGTCAAACAAATATAA
>NC_135858.1:847500-852500 GCF_031162955.1 Sander vitreus | reverse complement strand
ATAAGTACGTTTGGCAGGCACATTTTGACTGGCCAGGAGCCAACAGAAAGCCACGAGACCGAGAACAGTGAGCTGCTGTCGTTTAAAATGTTGTTTTGAGGATGTTGCCTGCGTTTTTCTACCAAAAGACAAACTTCTCACCATTCTGCGGTGATGTTAATTTAACACTAAACGTGCAGATCCACCTGTCCGTGCGACACACTCCACTTATTCCTATGGGTGACGTCAAGAGACTTTAACGCGTCCGCAAAGCATCCCGAGACGGCGTCACAAAGCTGGCCGATGCCCATCTTTATGCACATAAATCCCTTGAACGCAACGCGACTATCCAATGAAAGCACAAGGTTGTAGGTCCTTTGTTGGACCACAACGGTGCCTGTGAAACTTTGGTTCCGCTTACGAGATAATTTCTTGTTTTAACGATCTCTTCCGCGACCACCGAGTAGTCCGTAAAACTACCGAAACTAGGATTTGGAGAAATATACTCCAATAACGTTTAGTTTTAAAGTTTTCTAGAGCACGTATTTAAACACAGCTTAAGCTGACCAAAGTGCTGTAAAAAAAAAATAAAATAAATAAAAATAAAATAAAGAAGCACCAAGGTTTTGTATAGAGAATAGAAACAAACACACAAAAAAGCATCCCAACAACAACAACAACAACAACAACATGCAGCAATTTCCAAATACAGAATTATAGATGTAACTAGTGTAATTAGTGGGTTAAAAAGGCCAGAGAGTAAGACTGTGTGTGCGTATGCGTATATGTGTGTGTGTGTGTGTGCATGCCTGCGTGTATGTGTGCCTGTGTGTATAGTATGTGTATGTCTGTGCGCGCGTGCCTGTGTGTATGTGTGCCTGTGTGTATAGTATGTGTGTGCGTGCCTGCGTGTATGTATGTGTGCCTGTGTGTATAGTATGTGTATGTGTGTGCGCGCGTGCCTGTGTGTATGTGTGCCTGCGTGTATGTATGTGTGCCTGTGTGTGCGTATGCTTATGTGTGTGTGTGTGCGTGCCTGCGTGTATGTATGTGTGCCTGTGTGTATAGTATGTGTATGTGTGTGCGCGCGTGCCTGTGTGTATGTGTGCCTGTGTGTATAGTATGTGTATGTGCGCGTGCCTGTGTGTATGTGTGCCTGTGTGTATAGTATGTGTATGTGCGCGTGCCTGTGTATGTGTGCCTGTGTGTATAGTATGTATGTGTGTGTGCCTGTGTGTATAGTATGTGTGTGTGTGCGTGCGTGCCTGTGTATGTGTGCCTGTGTGTATAGTATGTATGTGTGTGTGCCTGTGTGTATAGTATGTGTATGTGTGTGCGCGCATGCCTGTGTGTATGTGTGCCTGTGTGTATAGTATGTGTGTGTGTGTGCGTGTGTCTGTGCGTGCGTGTGTGCGTGCGTGTATGTGCCTGCGTGCGTGTGTATGTGCCTGCGTGCGTGTGTGTGTGTGTGTGTGCGTGTATGTGCGTGTGTGCGTGTATGTGCGTGCGTGTGTATGTGTGTGTGTGAATGTGTGTGTGCACATGTATGTGCATGTGTGTGTGTGCATGCGTGTGTGTGCATGTGTGTGTGTGCATGCGTGTGTGTGTGCATGTGTGTGTGCACGTGTATGTGTGTGCGCGCGTGTGTGTGTGTATGTGTGTGCGTGTGTGTGTGTGTGTATGTGTGTGTGTGTGTGTGTGTGTGTGTGTGTGTGTATATGTGTATGTGTGCATGTGTGTGTATGTGTGTGTGTGTGCGTGTGTGTGTATGTGTATGTGTGTGTGTGTGTGTGTATGTGTATGTGTATGTGTGTGTGTGTGTGTGTGTGCGGGCGTGCGTGCGTTTTACCTGAGCTGTGATTGTAGCTTGGCTCCTTTGGTTACAAAGTCCTCCCATGTTGGATAACTGGCCTGCAGCAAACACAGAGAACATCGATGACATTAACTATCACACAGGTCTGACCACTGCAGGATTCACTGAGTTTAACTGAGACATCACACACAAAGCTAACGTTGTGCATGTCATACCAATAATCCTTAAAGAGCTCATGACCTTAATGAGATTATTTTCTAAAGTATTAGTATTAAACCTGACCGGTATTTCTCTGCACAGGACTGGAATGTGTGGATACAATGCTAACACTAAACTGACAGAGACAGTATTCAGAAATATTTCATTTTAATCTCAAAATAAACACTTCAGGGACAATAGGATATGATTCTGAGTAGAAATGAGATATACTTGATCTCATTTGTTTCACCATAACATCTTATGGCCCTATTCTAAGTACCGGACTGACCTTGATGGACCGAACGAGAAGGAATTCGAGATCGGATCTAAATGAAAACCAGAATAGCAGAAAAAGCATCTTGGGTATGAAATGCAAGTACACTAGCCTGGTCCTACCAGACTCTGGTCCACTAGCCTGGTCCTACCAGACTCTGGTCCACTAGCCTGGTCCTACCAGACTCTGGTCCACTAGCCTGGTCCTACCAGACTCTGGTACACTAGCCTGGTCCTACCAGACTCTGGTACACTAGCCTGGTCCTACCAGACTCTGGTCCACTAGCCTGGTCCTACCAGACTCTGGTACACTAGCCTGGTCCTACCAGACTCTGGTACACTAGCCTGGTCCTACCAGACTCTGGTACTTTAGCCTGGTCCTACCAGACTCTGGTACTTTAGCCTGGTCCTACCAGACTCTGGTCCACTAGCCTGGTCTTACCAGACTCTCTGGTATGTTTATGCTGTGACGTCGCATACTGTCGTCCGCTGTATACAGCGTAGACATACACATAGATAGCTCCAAATGCGTACAGATAACACGCCACTTGGCTTAAGGAAGTGGGCGTGTATGTTTACGTGTAGTCATGATGTCACGCTGCTTGTCCAGAGTGACCTTCAGTGACTGCTGAAGTACAACAGGCTTCATCTGAGTTACTTAACCCTTGTGTTGACTTCCCGTCAACCATGACCCTATCTCAATGTTTCAGTCACTTTTTTCAAAGTGTGGGAAAATAAAATGTTTCTATATTACATCTTCTGCAGAGATTAAACCATCGTCCTGGTGTTGTAACACGTCCTTTAGGGGGTAAGGACTGTTTCTATGTCTGCATTTTGTAACAGCAGCTGACTGATGATGTAATCCAAGGCTGCTCCGTGCTGCGGGCTCTGACCTTGGGTTACATCTGTGACCAACAGCTGCCGGTGCGGTGTTCTGGTTATTCAATTTAAAATGCAGGGAAGCCCTGCTGGAACGGGCTGAATCCTACTTTCTCTCTCCTGACTAGGCCTGCCCGATTCGGAGGAAAATATGAATCAGGATGTTTTAGCTTAGAATTGATGATTCTCTGCCACGAAGTGTAATGCTTATTGCACACATGAACCATGACAAAACTAAACAAACTGTCAGTACCAAACAGATTTCCTTTGGCACCTAGAGCACATTACAGCAAGCCTGTAAACACAGAGGCTTCAATGAATACAGGAAATATAGTATACTGGCCATTTAAGTACAGCAGGCTACCAAAAATAGTGACATATAACACATAGAACTAAATATGGCCCTGATACAGGCTCTATCTGGACTAAATATGGCCCCGATACAGGCTCTATCTGGACTAAATATGGCCCTGATACAGGCTCTATCTGGACTAAATATGGCCCCGATACAGGCTCTATCTGGACTAAATATGGCCCCGATACAGGCTCTATCTGGACTAAATA
The DNA here is from genome assembly GCF_031162955.1 of Sander vitreus. Taxonomy (NCBI): domain Eukaryota; kingdom Metazoa; phylum Chordata; class Actinopteri; order Perciformes; family Percidae; genus Sander; species Sander vitreus. Next base: position 848,794 of record NC_135858.1, on the reverse strand, counting down.
TGGCCCCGATACAGGCTCTATCTGGACTAAAAATGGCCCCGATACAGGCTCTATCTGGACTAAAAATGGCCCCGATACAGGCTCTATCTGGACTAAATATGGCCCCGATACAGGCTCTATCTGGACTAAATATGGCCCCTGATACAGGCTCTATCTGGACTAAATATGGCCCTGATACAGGCTCTATCTGGACTAAATATGGCCCCGATACAGGCTCTATCTGGACTAAATATGGCCCTGATACAGGCTCTATCTGGACTAAATATGGCCCCTGATACAGGCTCTATCTGGACTAAATATGGCCCCTGATACAGGCTCTATCTGGACTAAATATGGCCCCTGATACAGGCTCTATCTGGACTAAATATGGCCCCTGATACAGGCTCTATCTGGACTAAATATGGCCCCTGATACAGGCTCTATCTGGACTAAATATGGCCCCGATACAGGCTCTATCTAGACTAAATATGGCCCTGATACAGGCTCTATCTAGACTAAATATATGGCCCCGATACAGGCTCTATCTGGACTAAATATGGCCCTGATACAGGCTCTATCTGGACTAAATATGGCCCCTGATACAGGCTCTATCTGGACTAAATATATGGCCCCGATACAGGCTCTATCTGGACTAAATATGGCCCTGATACAGGCTCTATCTGGACTAAATATGGCCCCGATACAGGCTCTATCTGGACTAAATATGGCCCCGATACAGGCTCTACCTGGACTAAATATGGCCCCGATACAGGCTCTATCTGGACTAAATATGGCCCTGATACAGGCTCTATCTGGACTAAATATGGCCCTGATACAGGCTCCGTCTGGACTAAATATGGCCCTGATGCAGGCTCTATCTGGACTAAACATGGCCCTGATATCTTCTGCCTCCACTGGTCCACCAGAGAGAGGATCAATCTGATTTATCCCCTACCACAACGCCATTAGCCTCTTAGCTCCACATCGCTAAAGCCATTTAATAGCCAGACTCCAAATCACTGCTAGCCAGGCATGCACACGGCATGGGGCTGACAGGTTTACTAGCGACAGGAATTTAGCGGTGTGTGATGAAATACTGCAGGTGACCGGCTGAATGCCTCTGGCGAACAACGAACAGTGAACCTGGGATAAATGGAAAGGGAAGGAAATGAACAGAAATGGATTTAACTTCAAAAACTTGACTTTATTGATCCATGCGGGGGACCGAATAGGTTGAGGCTGGAATGAACTGCATACTGAGATTTAGAGGAGAAAATAGAAGCACAGCACATTTAGGGTAAGCTGAACTTAGAAG
>NC_135858.1:830000-845000 GCF_031162955.1 Sander vitreus | reverse complement strand
GTTATTAACGAGCTAACGCTAGCTTGTCATGCTTTACTACTGTTATTAACGAGCTAACGCTAGCTTGTCATGCTTTACTACTGTTATTAACGAGCTAACGCTAGCTTGCCTGCTTTACTACCGTTATTAACGAGCCAACGCTAGCTTGACTGCTTTACTACCGTTATTAACGAGCTAACCATAGCTTGTCATTCTTTACTACTGTTATAGCGAGCTAACGCTAGCTTTCCTGCTTTACTACTGTTGATTAACGAGCTAACGCCAGCTTGTCATGCTTTACTACTGTTATTAACGAGCTAACGCTAGCTTTCCTGCTTTACTACGGTTATTAACGAGCTAACGCTAGCTTGCCTGCTTTACTACTGTTATTAACGAGCTAACGCTAGCTTGCCTGCTTTACTACTGTTATTAACGAGCTAACGCTAGCTTGTCATGCTTTACTACTGTTATTAACGAGCTAACGCTAGCTTGTCATGCTTTACTACTGTTATTAACTAGCTAACGCTAGCTTGTCATGCTTTACTACCGTTATTAACGAGCTAACGCTAGCTTGCCTGCTTTACTACCGTTGATAACGAGCTAACGCTAGCTTGACTGCTTTACTACCGTTATTAACGAGGCTAACGCTAGCTTGACTGCTTTACTACCGTTGATTAACGAGCTAACGCTAGCTTGACTGCTTTACTACCGTTGATTAACGAGCTAACCATAGCTTGTCATTCTTTACTACTGTTATTAACGAGCTAACGCTAGCTTGTCATGCTTTACTACTGTTATTAACGAGCTAACGCTAGCTTTCCTGCTTTACTACAGTTGATTAACGAGCTAACGCTGGCTTGCCCGCTTTACTACTGTTGATTAACGAGGCTAGCGCTGGCTTGCCAGCTTTACTACCGTTATTAGCGAGCTAACGCTAGCTTGTCATGCTTTACTACTGTTGATTAACGAGCTAACGCTAGCTTGTCATGCTTTACTACTGTTATTAACGAGCTAACGCTAGCTTGTCATGCTTACTACTGTTATTAACGAGCTAACACTAGCTTGCCTGCTTTACTACTGTTATTAACGAGCTAACGCTAGCTTGTCATGCTTTACTACTGTTATTAACGAGCTAACGCTAGCTTTCCTGCTTTACTACTGTTATTAACGAGCTAACGCTAGCTTTCCTGCTTTACTACGGTTATTAACGAGCTAACGCTAGCTTGCCTGCTTTACTACTGTTATAAACGAGCTAACGCTAGCTTGTCATGCTTTACTACTGTTATTAACGAGCTAACGCTAGCTTGCCTGCTTTACTACGGTTATTAACGAGCTAACGCTAGCTTGCCTGCTTTACTACTGTTATAAACGAGCTAACGCTAGCTTGTCATGCTTTACTACTGTTATTAACGAGCTAACACTAGCTTGCCTGCTTTACTACTGTTATTAACGAGCTAACGCTAGCTTTCCTGCTTTACTACTGTTATTAACGAGCTAACGCTAGCTTTCCCTGCTTTACTACTGTTATTAACGAGCTAACGCTAGCTTTGCCTGCTTTACTACGGTTATTAACGAGCTAACGCTAGCTTGCCCTGCTTTTACTACTGTTATAAACGAGCTAACGCTAGCTTGTCATGCTTTTACTACTGTTATTAACGAGCTAACGCTAGCTTGCCTGCTTTTACTACTGTTATTAACGAGCTAACGCTAGCTTGTCATGCTTTTACTACTGTTATTAACGAGCTAACGCTAGCTTTCCTGCTTTACTACTGTTATTAACGAGCTAACGCTAGCTTGTCATGCTTTACTACTGTTATTAACGAGCTAACGCTAGCTTTGCCTGCTTTACTACTGTTATTAACGCAGCTAACGCTAGCTTGCCCTGCTTTACTACGGTTATTAACGAGCTAACGCTAGCTTGCCTGCTTTACTACTGTTATTAACGAGCTAACGCTAGCTTGCCTGCTTTACTACTGTTATAAACGAGCTAACGCTAGCTTGTCATGCTTTACTACTGTTATTAACGAGCTAACGCTAGCTTGCCTGCTTTACTACGGTTATTAACGAGCTAACGCTAGCTTGCCTGCTTTACTACTGTTATAAACGAGCTAACGCTAGCTTGTCATGCTTTACTACTGTTATTAACGAGCTAACACTAGCTTGCCTGCTTTACTACTGTTATTAACGAGCTAACGCTAGCTTTCCTGCTTTACTACTGTTATTAACGAGCTAACGCTAGCTTTCCTGCTTTACTACTGTTATTAACGAGCTAACGCTAGCTTGCCTGCTTTACTACGGTTATTAACGAGCTAACGCTAGCTTGCCTGCTTTACTACTGTTATAAACGAGCTAACGCTAGCTTGTCATGCTTTACTACTGTTATTAACGAGCTAACACTAGCTTGCCTGCTTTACTACTGTTATTAACGAGCTAACGCTAGCTTTCATGCTTTACTACTGTTATTAACGAGCCAACGCTAGCTTTCCCTGCTTTACTACTGTTATTAACGAGCTAACGCTAGCTTTGCCTGCTTTACTACTGTTATTAACGAGCTAACGCTAGCTTGCCTGCTTTACTACTGTTATTAACGAGCTAACACTAGCTTTCCTGCTTTACTACTGTTATTAACGAGCTAACGCTAGCTTTCCTGCTTTACTACTGTTATTAACGAGCTAACGCTAGCTTGCCTGCTTTACTACTGTTATTAACGAGCTAACGCTAGCTTTCCTGCTTTACTACTGTTATTAACGAGCTAACACTAGCTTTCCTGCTTTACTACTGTTATTAACGAGCTAACGCTAGCTTTCCTGCTTTACTACTGTTATTAACGAGCTAACGCTAGCTTGTCAAGCTGGATAACGAGTAAATACCACACCAGCACCAGAAGAGCTACTGGAGGGACGTTACGTTCCTCACTTCAAAACGGAACAAAAAGTACGATCCTAGTGACTTTACCCTGCTGTTGAACTCCCTTCCATCTCATCAAGGACAGGTAACGACAACATGTTTACGTTTTAGGTGCTGAATCATCACCGTGGTGCGCCCGTGCCATGCCATGTCGCTTTTGCTTATCTTGCAATTAACGCGTTTTCGATTTATTTAGCGTGAAATGCTCCCATACCTCGAATGACTAAGGTCGGACTGATTTCTCTGCCTCCGCCGTGTTTCAGAACAACGTTACGGGTTTCTCCGGTCTCTGTCCGTATTTCCTCTACCCCCGCTCAGCTCTTTTTTCTTTTCTTTCACTCCACGCCGCTCCGCACTCAACTCAATTGCGTTTATCTCCGCGACTGAGTCGCGTGTCGTGCGACACAACGAATCAATAATGAAATTATTTTTAATAATCTAATTTTATCGATTCATTGTTGCAGCTGCAGGCTGATTAACGTCCCGCTGTTGGAATCCTCTCCAGTGAAATACAGTCACTTTACACCGTTTAGAGTCAGCATTTTAACCGTGTTTAATCTAGCTGCTAGCTAGCGGTAGGCTAACGTTACCTGCTGTTGGGTGAAGTGTTAACTAGCGTCACGTGCAGCGATGCTTCTGTTGCCTCTAACGTCTGTTTCAGAGCATCAAAGGCATTTAATTGGCACCGAAATGAGCCACCGAAATCTGTGTTGCTATTCGGTCCAGTAGATACCGGTCGTTTAGGCACCGGTGCCGTATTAGCACCGGGTTTCGGTACCAAACCCTGCCAATGAGGCACCATTTCATGCTGACATGACAATAAATAACCTTATCTTCTGCGCTTCTTGTATATGTTGAAAATGTCTTTATTAGGAGCAACCCCTTGAGATGCATCATCTCGTTTTCGAGGGGGTCCTTTAACAAAAATTGAATATACAGTACAATCATAATTGGACACAACAGTTAACAAAACAGAAACAGACAAAAAAAAACAATCAGTCAGTCATAATCACGTTTATGACAAAGCAAGAATGAAACTGGAACTACTCATAATAGAAGAGGTGTTATGGTGTTGTAGTGGATTAAGAACAGGTACAGTTGGTACTGTAATAGGAAAACAAGCATTTTTAAAGGATGGGAGAGATATAACGGACCGATTTACAGGTAGATTACTCCAATCTGAGGGGGCTTTAAACCTAAAGGCTTTCTTAGCTGTTGAGAAACGTACAGCAGGAACAGAAAACAAACGTGTAGAGCGTCTCAAGTGGTAGGTAGAGGAAAAGGATACCATAAGCTGTTTAAGCTAGCTAGGGTAATTGCAATGTATACATTTGTAAATGAACAGCAACCAATGCTGATGTCTTCTTATTGATTATATATATTCCCTGTAATACGTAAAACATACCAAACCATGACCCCAAAAACCGAAACTATTACAACCTTACTGTTCGCAGAAATACCATCACAGCACTGTGGCTCTGACTCTCCGCTTTCTTAGTGTAATGTTGGTTAACCATCATGTTTGACCCGTTTTCAAAGGTTTTTTATATCAGAAAATATGGGATGTTGATAAAGCGGCGAAAATGTAACAACAAAAAAATCGGAAAAAAAAAAAAAAAAGCGAAGAAAAAAAACAAATGTAAAAAAAACGTAATGAAAAAAAACCCAAAATGTAAAAAAAAAGCGAAGAAAAAAAAGCTGGGAAAACCGAAAACGTAAAAAAAAACGTAAGGAAAAAAAACCGAAAACGTAAAAAAAAAAGCGAAGAAAAAAACCCCAAAAAGCGGGTAAAAAAACCCAAAACATAAAAAAAACGTAAGGAAGAAAACCCCAAAACGTAAAAAAAAGCGAAGAAAAAAACCCAAAAAAGCGGGGAAAAAAACACGTAAGGAAAAAAAACCCAAAACGAAAAAAAAAAGCGAAAAAAAACCCCCAAAAAGCGAAGAAAAAAAAACCGAAAAAGCGAAGAACAAAAAAACGTCAAAAAACGATAAAACGTTCAAAAAGCAACAACAAAAAAAACGGTCAAAACGTCAAAAATAAGCACCCAAAATATTGAAAAGGTGACAAAAACATTGGGGAAAAGGTGGAAAAAAACCCATCACAACACAAGGGTTAAGTAACTCAGATGAAGCCTGTTGTACTTCAGCAGTCACTGAAGGTCACTCTGGACAAGCAACGTGACATCATGACTACACGTAAACATACACGCCCACTTCCTTAAGCCAAGTGGCGTGTTATCTGTACGCATTTGGAGCTATCTATGTGTATGTCTACGCTGTATACAGCGGACGACAGTCTGCGACGTCACAGCGTAAACATACACGCCATGTGGCGCTTTCTAAAGCCACGTGGCGTGTTATCGCGAGGCTACGGTTTAGGAAAAGAAGAACTGGTTGGGATTAGGAAAACAAAAAGCGTGGAAAGGAAACCTCACATGCGGGACACAAAGTCACGCGCGGGACCCGATCCCTGGTCTCCTGGATGAAAGTCTACGCCTCAACGGGACGCTATCTGCGCGTACGTCTACGCCTCAACGGGACGCTATCTGCGCGTACGTCTACGCCTCAACGGGACGCTATCTGCGCGTATGTCTACGCTCAACGGGACGCTATCTCGCGCGTATGTTCACGCCACAATGGGACGCTATCTGCGCGTACGTCTACGCCTCAACGGGACGCTATCTGCGCGTACGTCTACGCCTCAACGATCTGCGCGTATGTCTACGCCTCAACGGGACGCTATCTGCGCGTATGTCTACGCCTCAACGGGACGCTATCTGCGCGATGTCACGCCACAACGGGACGCTATCTGCGCGTATGTCTCACGCCATACAACGGGGACGCTATCTGCGCCGTATGTCTACGCCACAACGGACGCTATCTGCGCGTACGTCTACGCCTCAACGGGACGCTATCTGCGCGTACGTCTACGCCTCAACGGGACGCTATCTGCGCGTATGTCTACGCCTCAACGGGACGCTATCTGCGCGTATGTCTACGCCACATGGGACGCTATCTGCGCGTATGTTCACGCCACAACGGGACGCTATCTGCGCGTATGTCTACGCCTCAACGGGACGCTATCTGCGCGTACGTCTACGCCTCAACGGGACGCTATCTGCGCGTATGTCTACGCCACAACGGGACGCTATCTCGCGCGTATGTTCTACGCCACAACGGGACGCTATCTGCGCGTACGTCTACGCCTCAACGGGACGCTATCTGCGCGTATGTCTACGCCTCAACGGGACGCTATCTGCACATATGTCTACGCCACAACGAACTGCGCGTATGTCTACGCCACAACGGGACGCTATCTGCGCGTATGTCTACGCCTCAACGGGACGCTATCTGCGCGTATGTCTACGCCTCAACGGGACGCTATCTGCGCGTATGTCTACGCCTCAACGGGACGCTATCTGCGCGTATGTCTACGCCACAACAGTCTGCGCGTATGTCTACGCCTCAACGGGACGCTATCTGCGCGTACGTCTACGCCTCAACGGGACGCTATCTGCGCGTACGTCTACGCCTCAACGGGACGCTATCTGCGCGTACGTCTACGCCTCAACGGGACGCTATCTGCGCGTATGTCTACGCCACAACGAACTGCGCGTATGTCTACGCCTCAACGGGACGCTATCTGCGCGTATGTCTACGCCTCAACGGGACGCTATCTGCGCGTATGTCTACGCCTCAACGGGACGCTATCTGCGCGTATGTCTACGCCTCAACGGGGCGCTATCTGCGTGTATGTCTACACCGTATACAGCGAACGGGTTGAGTTTAGGAAACGTGACGCGCGGGACCCGATCCCCGGTCTCCTGGGTGAACGTCCTGTGTTTGACCCATCCTCCCCCCCACCCGACCAACCTCCCTACACAGATTTCCGTCCTTTCATACTACTCGCTGCGGCGTCAATTCACACGCAATCGCAAGGTAATGTAAGTCAACGGAGGCCAAACAGCGTTGGTAAACACGCTACAAAGCCAGTATGCGTCTTGATAACACGCCAATAATGGCGTACCAATTGGCATGTCAGACATACGTGACTTCATGAGATCAGTCTGGACAACAGTGTTGAGCTACAAACCGAAAACGTACACTAGAAAAGGTCTCTGCTGCTTGTATTTGGGTCTGTGCAGCTCTTGGAGAGCCGTCCTTTTTCCCATCGCGACCTCTCACCTAACCCTTAAATTCTGTCAGGATTTGTTGTGACTGGCAGGAATGTCACAGGCAGTCGCAGACAAAATATTCCAGCAGCAGTTCTGCAGCAAGCAGGGCTGCAAACACCACAGACAGGCAGATTATCAAGGTCCACAGCAGCTTGATACTGAGAGCTTGAGAGCAGTTGTGGCCGGGGTCCTGGGGCCCACAAGGGTCACTGACCTGATCCAGTAGGGTCCCAGAGACAGCTGCCAACTAAACAGCTGCCTACTGAACAACTGAACAACATAACTAATGAGACATAAGTCTGAGCAAAACCATTCAGGTCTTTCATTTACTTGCAGGTTTTAGAGAGATACATATCTCAGACTGATCTCATGAAAACGTTGCGTCCTTGCCTCATTCCGTAATGCCGCAACTTTGCGTCTTTGCATTGACTTTGTATGGAATCACGCTGCTGAATTAGGGTGAAACAGCTTGGTGTGAACACGCCATAACAGTTATATAGTTTTACCAACACATATTTGTGCCCGTTTTGGCTAGGGTTGGGTACCGAAACCCGGTTCCTCTATGGAACTGGTTCCTACGCAATCGGTAGGAATTGGGAGAGGATCAGAACGCAAATTCCGGTTCCTCATTTCGGTTCCACTTAATGTGTGGACTGAAATATTTTCTCTCTGTCGCTTCGAAACAGATGTAAAAATATCCCCTTCTCTGTAGTATACTGTTAGCTAGCTACCGTAAATGTAGGCTACTTTTAAAATGCCATATCTTCCCTCTGGGCTCACCAAAACGGACATAAAAGCCTTTCTTACCACTAATAACACGTTACACAGCAGCTAACGTTAGCCTACCGTTAGCTACAGTAAACACTAATAACACGTTACACAGCAGCTAACGTTAGCCTACCGTTAGCTACAGTAAACACCAATAACACGTTACACAGCAGCTAACGTTAGCCTACCGCTAGCTACAGTAAACGCTAATAACACGCTACACAGCAGCTAACGCTAGCTACCATTAGCTACAGTAAACACTAATAACACGTTACACAGCAGCTAACGTTAGCTACCGCTAGCTACAGTAAACACTAATAACACGCTACACAGCAGCTAACGCTAGCTACAGTAAACACTAATAACACGTTACACAGCAGCTAACGCTAGCTACAGTAAACACTAATAACACGTTACACAGCAGCTAACGTTAGCTACAGTAAACACCAATAACACGTTACACAGCAGCTAACGTTAGCCTACCGTTAGCTACAGTAAACACTAATAACACGACACACAGCAGCTAACGTTAGCTACAGTAGTAAACACTAATGATACGTTACACAGCAGCTAACGTTAGCTACAGTAGTAAACACTAATAACACAACCCACAGCAGCTAACGTTAGCTAACGTTAGCTACAGTAGTAAACACTAATGATACGTTACACAGCAGCTAACGTTAGCTAACGCTAGCTACAGTAGTAAACACTAATAACACGTTACACAGCAGCTAACGCTAGCTACAGTAGTAAACACTAATAACACAACCCACAGCAGCTAACGTTAGCTAACGTTAGCTACAGTAGTAAACACTAATAACACGACACACAGCAGCTAACGTTAGCTAACGTTAGCTACAGTAGTAAACACTAATGATACGTTACACAGCAGCTAACGTTAGCTACCGTAGTAAACACTAATGATACGTTACACAGCAGCTAACGTTAGCTACAGTAGTAAACACTAATAACACGCTACACAGCAGCTAACGTTAGCCTACCGCTAGCTACAGTAAACACTAATAACACGCTACACAGCAGCTAACGTTAGCCTACCGCTAGCCACAGTAAACACTAATAACACGCTACACAGCAGCTAACGCTAGCTACCGCTAGCTACAGTAGTAAACACTAATAACACGCTACACAGCAGCCAACGTTAGCTACAGTAGTAAACACTAATAACACGCTACACAGCAGCTAACGCTAGCTACAGTACAGTAAACACTAATAACACGACACACAGCAGCTAACGCTAGCTACAGTAGTAAACACTAATGACACGCTACACAGCAGCTAACGTTAGCTACCGCTAGCTACAGTAGCAAACACTAATAACACGCTACACAGCAGCTAACGCTAGCTACCGCTAGCTACAGCAGTAAACACTAATAACACGACACACAGCAGCTAACGTTAGCTACCCTAGCTACAGTAAACACTAATAACACGCTACACAGCAGCTAACGCTACCGCTAGCTACAGTAAACACTAATAACACGCCACACAGCAGCTAACGCTAGCTACAGTAAACACTAATAACACGCTACACAGCAGCTAACGTTAGCTACCGTAGCTACAGTAGTAAACACTAATAACACGACATAGCAGCTAACGTTAGCCACCGTTAGCTACAGTAAACACTAATGACACGTTACACAGCAGCTAACGCTAGCTACCGAGTACAGTAAACACTAATAACACGCTACACAGCAGCTAACATTAGCCTACGTGCTACAGTAAACACTAATAACACTACACAGCAGCTAACGCTAGCTACAGTAAACACTAATAACACGCTACACAGCAGCTAACGCTAGCTACAGTAAACACTAATAACACGTTACACAGCAGCTAACGTTAGCTACAGTAAACACCAATAACACGTTACACAGCAGCTAACGTTAGCCTACCGTTAGCTACAGTAGTAAACACTAATAACACGTTACATAGCAGCTAATGTTAGCTACCGTTAGCTACAGTAAACACCAATAACACGCTACAGTAAACACTAATAACACGTTACACAGCAGCTAACGTTAGCCTACCGTTAGCTACAGTAAACGCTAATAACACGTTACACAGCAGCTAACGTTAGCCTACCGTTAGCTACAGTAAACACTAATAACACGTTACACAGCAGCTAACGTTAGCTACAGTAAACACTAATAACACGTTACACAGCAGCTAACGTTAGCCTACCGTTAGCTACAGTAAACACTAATAACACGTTACACAGCAGCTAACGTTAGCCTACCGTTAGCTACAGTAAACACTAATAACACGTTACACAGCAGCTAACGTTAGCCTACCGTTAGCTACAGTAAACGCTAATAACACGTTACACAGCAGCTAACATTAGCCTACCGTTAGCTAAACCGTTAGCTAAACACAGCTAAAATACTGACAGCTAAACGGTGTAGTGTGACTGTATTTCACTGTAGAGGATCCAACAGCGGGACGTACAACAGTCTGCCGCTAAAGCTATGAGCTAACAGACTCAAACTAGCACTGGTCACTGCTGTTGTCTGAAAAACAACACAGACGGGACTAAATGTTGCATTTACTGGTAAACTGGTAAACCTCGTGACGACTTATGACCGACTGCTATCTGTTGTGGAGTTTTCCTCACGTTACTCCGTCCCCTGAGACTAAGCTGCACGGTGCAGGGAACCACTCTGATTGGCTCATGTCAATATCTTGTTGACTGAGTGATAGTCAAGTCAGCAAGGCAGTATTCTCACTTTCCTGAGATGTCACGCCAGGCTCTGCTTAACGCTCTTTCCTTTCGGTCGGTCAGTAGAGCAAGTCAGGATTATCACGGTAGGATTAGCCGCTGATGGCCACACACACACACACACACACACACACACACACACACACACACACACACACACACACACAAGTAACTTTATACCTGGTCATGCTGTCTGGTTGACTAAGCAGATAGGATAACAGCTTTGTATATCTTTCCATACATAGAGAGCTCAGGCTTTGTGAATACAGTTTTCTGTGCCAGTGGAGCACGTAGACCGTTTCCACTCCTCTCAAAACAAGGAGTATTAAGGCAGATACCAAAGCTGGTTGAGTTCACGAAATGTCTGAAATGAAGACCTAGTGCCTAGCCTATCACAAGTTCTCAACATCAGGTTCATACACATTTTAACCAATACTTTTCCATGACTTTTTGGCAACTTTCCATGTATGTATGTCCATATGTATTCCTGAAAAAGTCAGTCGACATTATACAATAACAATACAAATCTGTGTTTACCCCTTAGAGGTTTAACAATCAAATGAATGATAATGTGTGTGGTTCATAGTGGGATTGGTAATATCGTGCCCCGAATATAACGGTGAGGTTAAGACGACGTGAAATACATTTATTAATCACATATTATTATGCTGTGTTAAAAAAAAAAAAACTTTTCCAGGTTTTTTCAAAAACGTATGAACCCTGAAACAGTTAAAGCAACCAATGTTTACTTCTGAGAACCTGCACGTCTACCTACAGCGCTAAAGGGACGTCAATAGTCCCGACTAAGCAGCGTTGCCATAGCGCTAAAGGGACGTCAATAATCCCGACCAAAGCACGTTTACTTACAGCTAAAGGGATGTCAATAGTCCCGACCAAGCACGTTACTTATAGCGCTAAAGGGACGTCAATAGTCCCGACTCAAGCACGTTTACTTATAGCGCTAAAGGGACGGCAATAGTCCCGACTCAAGCACGTTTACTTATAGCGCTAAAGGGACGTCAATAGTCCCGACTAAGCACGTTTACTTATAGCGCTAAAGGGACGGCAATAGTCCCGACTCAAGCACGCTACTTATAGCGCTAAAGGGACGTCAATAGTCCCGACCAAGCACGTTTACTTTACAGCGCTAAAGGGACGGCAATAGTCCCGACCAAGCGCGTTTACTTATAGCGCTAAAGGGACGGCAATAGTCCCGACCAAGCACGTTTACTTACAGCGCTAAAGGGACGGCAATAGTCCCGACTCAAGCACGTTTACTTATAGCGCTAAAGGAGACTTTTAGCGTCAATAACGACGACAAAGGCACCTGACCAAGCGTCCATATTTTACGAGATGAGTGTGAGAACGTGTTGTTTATTGACAATAAAAACAATAGCGAATGACAGCCTGATACAGACATTCCCAAAGCCTACACAGTTCTCTTTAACATTTCTCTTAATAAAAGGAAGGTAAAACAAAAGTGAAAATGATTACTTTTACTATATAAAATGACTAAAACGATTTTTCAATGTATCAATTAATCTTCTCTGTGAATTGTCTAACGGGATAATTGACTGATCTCAAGAAGTGACATATGGAAACGTGACACGTGGGACCCGATCCCCGTTCTCCTGGGTGAACGTCCTGCGTCTGACCCATCATCCTCCCCCCCCGACCAACCTCCCTTTGCAGATTTCCGTCCTTTCATACTACTCGCTACGGCGTCAATTCACACGCAATCGCAAGGTAATGTAAGTCAACGGAGGCCAAACAGCGTTGGTAAACACGCTACAAAGCCAGTATGCGTCTTGATAACACGCCAATAATGGCGTACGGATTGACGTCAAAGTCATACATACAGTCTGAAATGCTGGAAATTCACACCAGCATATGTAAGTTGCCAACATATGTACTATTACTGTTACGAAACTAACTATTTGACTTCTACGTCTCTCTAGAGAACAGGTTAACATTTCAGACCGCACTTGAAGGCAGCTTCATTTCACGGAGAAAGGCAGGAGAGGTTGCAGGTGGAGAAATATGCTGCGTTGTGACGTTTGGGAATATTGATGACCCACTTAATCATAATTCATTGAGTGTCACAGAGCGGAGAAGGCGTTTGGCAAAAGAATGTGACGGTGCAAATTCCTCCGAAACCAGTTTGGGAGTGAAACCTAACGATTACACACTACAGAGGATTGTTGGTACTCTCACTTTTGTTTTACCTTCCTTTTATTAAGAGAAATGTTAAAGAGAACTGTGTAGGCTTTGGGAATGTCTGTATCAGGCTGTCATTCGCTATTGTTTTTATTGTCAATAAACAACACGTTCTCACACTCATCTCGTAAAATATGGACGCTTGGTCAGGTGCCTTTGTCGTCGTTATTGACGCTAAAAGTCTCCTTTAGCGCTATAAGTAAACGTGCTTGGTCGGGACTATTGACGTCCCTTTAGCGCTATAAGTAAACGTGCTTGGTCGGGACTATTGTTGTCCCTTTAGCGCTATAAGTAAACGCGCTTGGTCGGGACTATTGTCGTCCCTTTAGAGCTATAAGTAAACACGCTTGGTCGGGACTATTGTCGCCCCCTTTTGAGCTATAAGTAAACACGCTTGGTCGGGACTATTGACGTCCCTTTAGCGCTAGTAAGTAAACGCGCTTTGGTCGGGACTATTGTCGTCCCCTTTAGCGCTATAAGTAAACGCTGCTTGGTCGGGACTATTGTCGCCCCTTTAGCGCTATAAGTAAACACGCTTGGTCGGGACTATTGCCGCCCCTTTAGCGCTATAAGTAAACGTGCTTGGTCGGGACTATTGACGCCCCTTTAGCGCTGTAGTAAACGTTGGGTCGACTATTGCCGCCCCTTTAGCGCTATAAGTAAACGTGCTTGGTCGGGACTATTGACGCCCCTTTAGCGCTATAAGTAAACGCGCTTGGTCGGGACTATTGTCGTCCCCTTTAGCGCTATAAGTTAAACGCGCTTGGTCGGGACTATTGTCGCCCCTTTAGCGCTATAAGTAAACGCGCTTGGTCGGGACTATTGTCGCCCCTTTAGCGCTATAAGTAAACGCGCTTGGTCGGGACTATTGTCGCCCCTTTAGCGCTATAAGTAAACACGCTTTGGTCGGGACTATTGCCGCCCCTTTAGCGCTATAAGTAAACGTGCTTGGTCGGGACTATTGACGCCCCTTTAGCGCTATAAGTAAACACGCTTTGGTCGGGACTATTGCCGTCCCCTTTAGCGCTATAAGTTAACGCTGCTTGGTCGGGACTATTGTCGCCCTTTAGCGTATAAGTAAACACGCTTTGGTCGGGACTATTGCGCCCTTTAGCGCTATAAGTAAACGTGCTTGGTCGGGACTATTGACGCCCCTTTAGAGCTATAAGTAAACGAGCTTGGTCGGGACTATTGACGCCCCTTTAGCGCTATCAGTAAACGTCTTGGTCGGGACTCATTACGCCCCTTTAGCGCTATAAGTAAACGCGCTTGGTCGGGACTATTGTCTCCCTGGTGCGTTACACAAACACGCTGAAAGACGCCTTTTCCGTCGCATCAGACGCTGACAGCCACTGTCCAAACGTCCTTATTTTACGAGTTCGGAATGAGAACGGGTTGCAATGAATACAGTTCTCAAGGACGCACGCACACACGGACGCGACAGCACGGACGCCATATCCTCGCACATGTAGGAACCTCGTGAATTAACCTGCAACACGTCAGCTGTTTGGAGATTCTTCAGCGTGTGTGCAGAAGATAAGTTTGCAACATGCAACACCTGCACGGAGGAAGTAGGGCGTGGAGGGACGACCCCAAAAACCCAAATCACATTTTTTTAGTTGGATATTGGATGTGAAAAGAAGGAAATGGTTCTAACGGTGCTCTTTAGATCCATTATCTGTTAAAAAAATGTCTATGTTCTGTGCAAAATCTATTGAAGAAAAGATAGAAAATAGTGTGGAGTGTGCTGTAAGAGGTTCGAAAAAATGAAATCGGACTCGGCTTCAGACAAACAGTCGCCATATTAAAGCAACTATGCTGAAGCAACAGAGAGCGAGAGAGGTTGAGACTGTTCAAACAGCAGGTTGATGGTTTGTTTAACGATGTGTTTGAGTAACACTGGTTGACTCAAAGAGACAAAGACAAAAAAGGGGGGAGAGAGAGAGAGAGGGAGAGAGAGAGAGACAGAGAGAGAGGGGGGGGAAGGTAGACAGACAGGGTGTGTCAACATCAGGTAATGGTATAATAATAATAATCTTATGTGTTACAGTGGACTGCTTGGTGCTTTCTCTGTGAAACAATGAGGTTTTTAGCTAAATGTACCTTAACTGAACAGCTTCGGAGTCACTGGAATGGTTGTATGACTTTTTTCGGGTTGAATGGCCTCCATTGACTTACATTACCTTGTGACTGCGTGTGAATTTACACCGTAGGG
>NC_135858.1:817500-825000 GCF_031162955.1 Sander vitreus | reverse complement strand
GTAAGGACTACACGCTCAGTAGCTAGGTAAGGACTACACGCTCAGTAGCTAGGTAAGGACTACACGCTCAGTAGCTAGGTAAGGACTACACGCCCAGTAGCTAGGTAAGGACTACACGCTCAGTAGCTAGGTAGGACTACACGCTCAGTAGCTAGGGTAAGCGGGGACTACACGCTCAGTAGCTAGGTGAGGACTACACGCACAGTGGAAGCTAGGTACTGGAGGACTACGTGACTTCATCTGCGCAGTATGTTCACGCCTCAACGGACGCTCATCAACGTGACGCTATCTAGCGCGATGCCCACGCCTCAACGGGACGCTCATCTGCGCGTATGTCTACGCTCAACGGGACGCTTATCAACGGGGACGCTATCTGCGCCAGTATGTCCACGCTCAACAGGACGCCATCTGCGCCGTATGTCTCACGCCACAACGGGACGCTATCTGCGCGTATGTCCACGCCTCAACGGACGCTATCTGCGCGTATGTCTCACGCCTCAACGGGACGCTATCTGGCGCCGTATGTTCACGCCTCAACGGGACGCTATCTGCGCTGTATGTCTACGCCACAACGGGACGCTATCTCGCGCTGCATGTCTACGCCTCAACGGGACGCTATCTGCGCAGTATGTCTACGCCTCAACGGGACGCTATCTGGCGCCGTATGTCTACGCCTCAACGGGACGCTATCTGCGCGTATGTCTACGCCTCAACGGGGACGCTATCTGCGCAGTATGTCTACGCCTCAACGGGACGCTATCTGCGCGTATGTCTACGCCTCAACGGGACGCTATCTGCGCGTATGTCTACGCTCAACGGGACGCTATCTGCGCGTATGTCTACGCCTCAACGGGACGCTATCTGCGCGTATGTTCACGCCTCAACGGGACGCTATCTGCGCGTATGTCTACGCCTCAACGGGACGCTATCTGCGCGTATGTCTACGCCTCAACGGGACGCTATCTGCGCGTATGTCTACGCCTCAACGGGACGCTATCAACGGGACGCTATCTGCGCGTATGTCTACGCCTCAACGGGACGCTATCTGCGCGTATGTCTACGCCTCAACGGGACGCTATATGAGTGTATGTCTACACCGTATACAGCGAACGGGTTGAGTTTAGGAAACGTGACGCGCGGGACCCGATCCCCGGTCTCCTGGGTGAACGTCCTGTATTTGACCCGTCCCTCCCTCCCCGCCCCCGACCAACCTCCCTACACAGATTTTCGGCCTTTCATACTACTCGCTACGGCATCAATTCACACGCAATCGCAAGGTAATGTAAGTCAACGGAGGCCAAACAGCGTTGATAAACACGCTATAAAGCCAGTATGCGTCTTGATAACACGCCAATAATGGCGTAAGAAATGGCGTCAAAGTCACACTTACGCCACTTCATGAGATCAGTCTGCGTATCGTGATAAAGCTTGTGATTTCCTCCTCTAGTCGACGTAGCGGTCGGGCTTTATTCAGTACAAACGCTGGAGCAACAACTCCACAAACACCAGAGCCTTTCTTGGCTATTTTGGACAAAAAAAAGATGCATTCAGGGGCCGACTGGAAAAGTAGAGGCTGCTAATGATGAACATCTGAGAGCAATGAAACACAGACAGACAGACAAACAGACAGCAAAGGGCAGCCTGCTTAACAAACATCAAAGCGCACACAGCTGGTAAAACCCACCCCCATCCAGCTCTGTTACCCTCTCAGATGGCCCTCTTCCAGTTTTAACCTCTGCTCATTCATTACCCAATCAACATCTCCAGCACTGACAGCCAGTCGTTCTAAATCCAGACAATAATAACCTATATTTTATAAGTATCTCAAGCTTACTCATTCATTTCTGGGACTCTTTATTTTAAATCTCACCTAGTTTTTTTATAGCACGGAAAATGGCTCCACCACTCCAAGAAGTAGGAGGTAAAGACAGCCATAATAAAAAGGATGAAATCTAAATATTATGAGGAAATAGGGCAGGGCGATATGGAGAAAATCAAATGTCACGATATGTTTGACCAAATACCTCGATATCGATACCACAACGATATTGCAGCGTTGACTATTGGTGCTTTCACAAAATATTTACACAATGAGATGATAACTGATCATCAGTAATGTGGATATAATGACTAAGCAGGTAAAGGCAAACAATAGAACAGTTACAACAGTCTGGGAAGTTCAGAAAAGTACATCACTTTACTAGAGATGCTGTGATACTGCCTAAAACGCTGGTATTGGTATCAGGAAGTACTGGAGTTAATGCAGCGATCTGATACCACGTAATAAAGCCCTAAAGAAACTATGTTAATGTAGTTAATGTATGTTCTTTTTCAGTTATAACTGACTGTCAAACTGGAGAATAACAGAAAGTTCTGGGCGTTCATTGTTCATGTTTCACAAAGAGTCTAACCTGAGCCAGACCCACAACAAAGATAGAAATCATATCATCCATACAGGGATAGTAGTATACAGCTGTTATACATCATATCATCCATACAGGGATAGTAGTATACAGCTGTTATACATCATATCATCTATACAGAGATAGTAGTATACAGCTGTTATACATCATATCATCCATACAGGGATAGTAGTATACAGCTGTTATACATCATATCATCCATACAGGGATAGTAGTATACAGCTGTTATACATCATATCATCCATACAGGGATAGTAGTATACAGCTGTTATACATCATATCATCCATACAGAGATAGTAGTATACAGCTGTTATACATCATATCATCCATACAGGGATAGTAGTATACAGCTGTTATACATCATATCATCTATACAGAGATAGTAGTATACAGCTGTTAAAACATAATCAAATATATAACACACTGGTATCAGATCAGTACTCGGTATCGGCCGATACGCAAGTTCAGGTATCGGAATCGGTATCGGGTCATCTCTACACTTTACTGTAATGCAGCCTTTAAAGCCAGTAAAAGACAACGCTTATGTCATATCACGATATGACGATATCCAAAATCCAAGACGATATCTAGTCTCATATCACGATACAATATGGATATATCGCCCAGCTCTGTGAGGAAATGTAGGCCTAAATGTTGAAGTGAAGCAATGCAGGATCATCTCCATTAAGAAATGAATGGCGCAGCCAATAGAGGCCTCTCCACTTCTGACACCAAATCCATTTTATGTATTAAAAAAAACCTGCCAGGTGCAACCTTGATATCACTCAGGAGAAGTTTGACAAGAGAAAGCTAAAAAAAATAATAATAAATGAAAAGTGTGACATTATGAAAGAAAACGCATGTCGTTGGTGTAATAACATATTTCCTTACCTTCATGTCGTTCATGATGAGCTGGAAGAGCCCTCCCAAGGCGCTGCATTCCTTCTCTATACCCGCATCCATTTTTCCACAGGCTCGGAAAAAAACCCTCAACTTCCCAAACTTTCTACCTCCCAAAAAAACCTCTGAGCCAAAGTTTAGAAATTCTCCAACAGAGGAATCAATAAGAGGCTTTTTTTTATATTTATTTAATTAATGAATGGACTGGAGAGGAGGGAGGAAGTTATAACACCCTGAGGGCAAAGTCCACTTAAAAAAAAACAGCCAAACACAGAAGTGGAAAAAACGCCAAAAAACCCAAAATACATTCAGGAGTTAAAATCCAGGTCGCGAGAGACTAACGTTAGGCTTTAGTCAGCCAATGCTACCAGCCGGCCAGCTTGATAAACGTCCGAAAAAACACCACTTCATGCTTGAATCATACAGCAGACTGTCTGGACAATGTCTGACTGGTTGTTAGTCCCGGCTGGTTGTAGTCCGGAGTAAAGGGAAACACAGCTAACTAGGCTAGCTAACTAGGCTAGCTAGGTTAGCGTTAAGTCCGCTAGCAACCTGTGACTGTGTGTGACAGTCCGTGGTCAATCAGTTCGCCTAAATAAATCGATATTACTCTTATCTGACGTCCAGCTCGGATTCAAACCTCCCAGTCGTTGTTTCCTGAAATGTATCCGAGTGGCTCCACGTTGTTTTCTTGCGAGTTTTTGACGAGCGAGACAGTCGTTTTCCTCCGGTTTACTCCAATGGGAGTCCTAACCTAAACACTGCGCCAAGGTACTGGGAGCCACAGCGATGCTAACACACATCCGGTCAAGAGTTTCACAATAAAAGCCTCTTTTTTTTTTTTTTTTTTTTAAAGATTATTTGTTGGGTTTTTCCGCCTTTAATTGACAGGACAGCTAGGTGAGAAAGGATAGAGAGGGGGGGGGGGGGAAGACATGCAGGAAATCATCACAGGTCTGACTCGAACCCTGGACCTCTCAGAAGGCCTATATGTGCGCCTGCTCTACCCGCTGAACCAACCCGGCCATACAATAAAAGCCTTTAATCCATCAATCGAAATGTGTTTAACTCCTTTCATCAGTGGTGTAGTCTATGTAATACGCAGGTATACGCAGTATACACAGTAAGAAAGCTCCAGGATTTATATACCCACTTAAAAATGCCCAGTGACATGCAACAACATACTTTCCATGTCAGACTCTTTAATGCAACATCATAATGTAGCACTGCTAGCTGTCTCTGCAATATGAGCCATCGCTGGACAATATCCTGCACTATACATATTTATATATTTGTTACTCTTTGTTACTCTGGCACATACATATACATATACACAGTACAGTATACCCCCTACAATACATTAGACTACACCACTGCCTTTCATAGTATGCTTTTGTATACTTTCATACTATATTCTGTATCAATAATCTCAAACTAGAAAGTAACTAATAACTCCAGTTATTATAACTGGAGACAGACAGATGAGATTCATTTCAGCATGAATGTGTCTACATTCACTGATACAGGCCAAGTAATGTCCTGACTAAAGACAAATGATGAAACTTTGAAATTAATGTCATCCATCCATCTTCATCCGCTTATCCGGGGTCGCGGCCGCTTCAGGGTTGGTTTGTTGTTGCATAAATAGGTTGATATTTATTTTTGAACTTATTTTAAAGGTCCCATGGCATGAAAATGTCACTTTATGAGGTTTTTTTTAACATTAATATGAGCTCCCCCAGCCTGCCTATGGTCCCCCCAGTGGCTAGAAATGGTGATAGGTGTAAACCGAGCCCTGGGTATCCTGCTCTGCCTTTGAGAAAATGAAAGCTCAGATGGGCCAATCAGGACTCTTCCCTTTATGACGTCATAAGGGGAAAGGTTACCTCCCCTTTCTCTGCTTTGACCAACCAGGGAACTAAGGTCTATATAAAAGAGACTTCAGATACAGTATTAGGGGACCACTAAGGTCTATATAAAAGAGACTTCAGATACAGTATTAGGGGACCACTAAGGTCTATATAAAAGAGACTTCAGATACAGTATTAGGGGACCACTAAGGTCTATATAAAAGCATCCAAAGAGCACCATGTCATGGGACCTTTAAAAAACCTTGTCACAGAAGTTGGAGTATTTTTCACTCAACTACTGTTTGTTCAAACAGAGAGAGACTGAAGTCTCATTTGTCACTGGATTTAAATGAATGACTGCAGTAAATGCCCTGAAATGAATGTGTATTTTTTAATCTATACTCACATTTAAATATCTGCAGTGATAACAACAGAAATCACCAAAACAAATCTTACATTTCTAAGTTCATAACCGATGTTTATTTGGTCTATTATTTAAAGCAAACATCTAAAAATATAGTTTCTTGTCTTCTTTTTAGTGTGTCTCACACTTTTTTCATGTGCATATTTAACAAAGTCTAAGCTGAAATGTAGTCAAACTCATAGGATTTAAATACACATTCAAAGTAGCTGTACCAGCTCATTTGTATAGATGACACATGGTAAATAAAAAAAATAAAAACCATCTTTGATGCCTTTACTTTGAAAGGCCATACAGTTTCCGGTCGGCGCTAAGCTCAACGTGCTTGACGCAATGTGTTTGTGGCCGGAGGACGTTTGTTTTGCGTCGAAGACGCGGCGGTCCGGCAGGGCGGAGTTACGTGAAAGATTTTGCCCTAACAGGAGAATATATTGTGACTTTACTGACATTTTACTGCGAGGTGACACAGATATATCCAGATATACACACACACACACACATATATATATATATATATATATATATATATATATACAGAGATACACATATATATATATATATCGATACATACAAATATATACAGATATATACAAATATATACAGATATAAACAGATATATACAAATATATACAGATATATATACAGATATATACAAATATATACAGAGATACACATATATAGAGAGATATATACAAATATATACAGATAGACACAGATATATACAGATATATACAAATATATACAGATATATACAGATATATATACAGATATATATATACAGCGTGTTTACTTATATAAAGGGACGGCAATAGTCCCGACCACGTTTACTTATAGCGCTAAAGGGACGTCAATAGTCCCGACCAAGCACGTTTACTTATAGCGCTAAAGGGACGTCAATAGTCCCGACCAAGCGCGTTTACTTATAGCGCTAAAGGGACGTCAATAGTCCCGACCAAGCTCGTTTACTTATAGCGCTAAAGGGACGGCAATAGTCCCGACCAAGAACGTTTACTTATAGCGCTAAAGGGACGTCAATAGTCCCGACCAAGCGCGTTTACTTATAGCGCTAAAGGGACGTCAATAGTCCCGACCAAGCGTGTTTACTTATAGCGCTAAAGGGACGGCAATAGTCCCGACCAAGCACGTTTACGTATAGCGCTAAAGGAGACTTTTAGCGTCAATAAGAACGACATAGGCACCTGACCAAGCGTCCAGATTTTACGAGATGAGTGTGAGAACGTGTTGAGTTTTGCAGGATATATTCTGCTGTACTTACCTCTTATCTTTCTCATTTTTCCTGTGTTTGAACGGAAGTCATCTGTGCAGGAAGGCAGCTGCCAGGAGTTTGGGTCTGGACAATGTGTTCGGCTTGTCGGACAGATTCTCAAACCCTCCGATCAGAGACTTTTTGGGCGGTAAATCATGTCCCCAGGACAACATTTAGACCCTGGTCCCTGCGGTCGAAACGCAATGAGTTCCTGTTATGACAGGTCTTTCAGTGAATGTAGTTAGTTAGCCCAATATGGTCAGTCATATGTTGGGATAAAGAAAAGTATCAATTTGGGGATTTGAGGGTGCTATAACACAGTCAGAAAGTTACATCTTTCAGTCATATGTTCTTAAGATTATATTGTTTGTTTCCATGTAAATGACATCGTCAGTGATAAAGGGGTTTGTTTGTCTTTCGTCTTTAACTGTAAAAAGCACCAACAGCAGGAAACCACTGTGACATGACCCAATATTAATGATATAGTGTCAGTTACAACAGTGTATATACTGTGTGTGTGTGTGTGTGTGTGTGTGTGTGTGTGTGTGTGTGTGTGTGTGTGTGTGTGTGTGTTTTGCTGAATCACAGCACCACCATATCTCTCCACCAAACATAATATCCATCCATCCATCCATCTT
>NC_135858.1:790000-812500 GCF_031162955.1 Sander vitreus | reverse complement strand
GGTTTCCCCCTGAATCACAGGAAGAGTGGTAGTTACCTTGCTTTTAGATTCTAACCTGCATGTTAAGACAATAATAATACGTCATGACAAACAGAAAGCTCTTGTGTAATTGTAACAGGGTTTATATATTATGCCATTCCACTTGCCATTATTGTTATTTACTGTAATAGCAATGTAGAATGATTGGCTCAAGGGCGCCCCCTCTCTGCAGTAGTTAAATCCCACTGGCTGTTGTGTATTCATTGCCAGTACAAATATACACAAATATTGTGTATTTATGTCCACATATTCATTGTATGAACATATGTGCTCTGTGATTTATGAACATATTAAAGTGCTCATATTCTGCTCATTTTCAGGTTCATTATTGTATTTAGAGGTTATATCAGAATAGGTTTACATGGTTTAATTATCAGAAAACACCATATTTTTGTTGTACTGCACATTGCTGCAGCTCCTCTTTTCACCCTGTGTTCAGGTCTCTGTTTTAGCTACAGAGTGAGACCTCTCACTGCTGGAACATCTTTGTTGGCAGTCGCACATGCTCAGTAGCTAGGTAAGGACTACATGCTCAGTAGCTAGGTAAGGACTACATGCTGAGTAGCTAGGTAAGGACTACATGCTCAGTAGCTAGGTAAGGACTACATGCTCAGTAGCTAGGTAAGGACTACACGCTCAGTAGCTAGGTAAGGACTACACGCTCAGTAGCTAGTAGGACCACACGCTCAGTAGCTAGGTAAGGACTACACGCTCAGTAGCTAGGTAGGGACTACGCTCAGTAGCTAGGTAGGGACTACGCTCGTAGCTGGGTAAGGACTACGCGGCTCAGTAGCTAGGTAAGGACTACACGCTCGGTAGCTAGGTAAGGACTACACGCTCGGTAGCTAGGTAAGGACTACATGAGCGGTAGCTAGGTAGGGACTACGCGGCTCAGTAGCTAGAGTAGGGGACTACAGCTCAGTAGCTAGGGTAAGGGACTACATGAGCAGTAGCTAGGTAAGATCTGCGCGCTCAGTAGCTAAATGGGACTACCTGCTCAGTAGCTAGGGTAAGGACTACACGCTCAGTAGCTAGGTAGGGACTACATGCTCGGTAGCTGAGGTAAGGACTACGCGCTCAGTAGCTAGGTAAGGACTACATGCTCAGTAGCTAGGTAAGGACTACATGCTCAGTAGCTAGGTAAGGACTACCTGCTCAGTAGCTAGGTAAGGACTACACGCTCAGTAGCTAGGTAAGGACTACATGCTCAGTAGCTAGGTAAGGACTACATGCTCAGTAGCTAGGTAAGGACTACATGAGCTAGCTAGCTGTTTCTCCAACTTCAGTAGTACAAGGCAGGATTAGCTGGGAGACTTCTTCTAAACGAGGGAACACTTCCACCTTTGTGTGGAATACCTGCAGAACAGGGACATGGAAGTAGTTCTTTTGGAGATTATGGTGAACTAGTGTGTGTTGTAGCAGTGTTTTGCCATTGAGAACGAGCTAGCATGCTAGCATGCCTAAAGGCAGGACACAGTCAGAAACCGTATCTCACTCTAAACAACATGGATGGTTGTTTTCTAAGTCTGTATGCGTGTGGAAGCTCCAGAGACACAAAATAACTCCCCAAATCCTAGAAAAAGAGATTTTTTCATAATATGGGCTCTTTAATAATAAGAGTTACAAGTGGATTGTACCTTTTTCAAGTGCCAGAATGTTAAAATAGCAGCATAATGCTTTTTCTAGCTAGCCTCTGTGCTAACATAACATGCTATTCTTTTGTAGTGTGCTGCGTGTAAGGATGACAAACTACACCTTTTTAAAATCACCCACAGTAATGGAGCTCAGCGTAAATGCTTTCAGGAAAACTTCTAAACTTCATCCACCACTCTCTCAGCTGTTTCGAGGCGTTTAACAGACTTTTCTGTTAAATCAATCAGAAGCGGCCATGAATTTCACGAGCCAGTCACAGCATGACATCCTGCTTTGAATCTGTTTCTCTCTCTGCTGCTGTCAGCTGTCTTTTCAGGCAAAGTGTGCAACCATAGACGGTATATATAATGGAGCAGCAGACCCCGTGTCTCTGGACGGAGACCAGTGAAGGACATTAGAAGCTCTTTCCCGGTGATGGCTGAGCGTTACTGAGCAGCCTCCAACTGAGCTTGAAGACGTAGATGTGACGTGAGCAACCTGTCTGAAAGTTGGAAGTCTTCTGGTAGCTGTGCCAAGAGAAATCTCAATCATTCCCAATCTAGCAGAGACGGAGAGCGTAGGTATATGTAAGGAGATAACATAGACACAGGCTCATTATTGATCACTAAAATGATAGTTAACATTAGTCATTACACTTAAACAGCTGATGGAAGTCCAAACTGCCTGAGAGCTTCTCCTGTACTATACGGTAACTCCTCTACTATGAGACAGGAAGTCTCGTGGTTATGACCCAATCGTTAGCCTATTGTTATAAAAACGTCTGCTACGGAGCCATAACGTGAGCTACAAGGTAATGGAGCCTTTTATACATTGTCGTGTTTCTTTAGAAATTAACAACGGACAAATAGAGTCTTTAAACGCTTCAGATGTAAAGGTATTCTCTGTCAAAGTGACGTCAGAATGAATGGCAGTCAATGGGATGCTAACGGGATGCTAACGGGAGGTGATGGCTTGTTAGCATCAAAATGGCGCCATAGGACCTACGGGGTCCGAGGAAAAGCTGACCCCCTTGGCTTCAACCCTCCTCCTCCTCCTCCTCCCCTTCCTCCTCCGGTCTGTCCACTCCTTCGGTCCGGTCTTTGGGCTCCTTCAGACCATCACCAGTGTCTAGACTCCATCGGGGGGATATGTCTGGCTTCTCTACCCCTTTAAAAAAGATTTTATAACAATGGAGTCTAATCTCCAAAGACTGTACATTCATATTATGTATATGTACAAATAAACCTTTGCATATCTGCTGTTACATGTGCCTTGTGTGTGTGTGTCTTGTTTTTTCCCTCTCTCTCTCTCTGTTCCTCATTGCATGAATGAAGACATTTATTTCAGACATATCCAAATAATCCAAACAATCACACACAAAACAAAAAACCAACATAGACATGTCTGAAAAGGAGTAGGAGGTAAGAATACACTTATTTAATCCTACCCCTTTTCCATAACTCAATACATTATTGTAATAGTTATTTCATTTAACACATATGTGGTATTCACAATTATCTTATTATATATAACCTATATATCTGCTATACATATAAACACACACACACACACACACACACACACACACCTGAGTGTAATCAGTGCTCAGGTGAAGGAGGGGAGGTGTATAACTCTCAATTACTCAAATTACATTAAAGTTACTATGTCACTTTGTAGTGTTTCTGAAACTCTGTCATTTTTCATTTAATAAAAAATATCATGCGAAGTACCTCACTCAAACACACACACACTACGTTAGCATACATGTGCTGACACACAGCTAACTTAAGCTAACGTTAGCATACTTTTAACACCCCCTTTTAACTATAAGCTATCGTCAACCTGAAATCAATAGCTGTAGATAGTAGCCTAATATTCATTTTAAACAAACCGTAAAGGGCTAAATAACTCCATATTGCTATTATCAGTAGCTTACCGGGAGTTGTTGCTACCATGACTGGCAACAACTAGCCGTGCCTAATGCTGTCATCATTCACGTCACTTCCCGTGGGAATCAGAGGTGGGAAACTGGGGCTAGACGGCTGACGTTTGACGTAGGCGACTTTGGTTCACTGAACATATTTCAATGACAATAAACTGTTTATTGTGGACAAACGCCTCTGCCAAGAAACATACACGGACATCACGTTTCAGATTATTCATAAATATGCCTGTATATAAACTAACAGCTTATCCGTGTCCTTTCCCGTTGGTTGTCCTGCAGATAACACAAACAAATAGCCTAGCTTAGCACAGATCCTGGAGGTAACCAGCTCCATCTAGCCTAGCTTAGCACAGATCCTGGAGGTAACCAGCTCCATCTAGCCTAGCTTAGCACAGATCCTGGAGGTAACCTGCTCCATCTAGCCTAGCTTAGCACAGATCCTGGAGGTAACCAGCTCCATCTAGCCTAGCTTAGCACAGATCCTGGAGGTAACCTGCTCCATCTAGCCTAGCTTAGCACAGATCCTGGAGGTAACCCGCTCCATCTAGCCTAGCTTAGCACAGATCCTGGAGGTAACCTGCTCCATCTAGCCTAGCTTAGCACAGATCCTGGAGGTAACCCACTCCATCTAGCCTAGCTTAGCACAGATCCTGGAGGTAACCGGCTCCATCTAGCCTAGCTTAGCACAGATCCTGGAGGTAATCGGCTCCATCCAGCCTAGCTTAGCACAGATCCTGGAGGTAACCTGCTCCATCTAGCCTAGCTTAGCACAGATCCTGGAGGTAACTGGCTCCATCTAGCCTAGCCTAGCTTAGCACAGATCCTGGAGGTAACCTGCTCCATCTAGCCTAGCTTAGCACAGATCCTGGAGGTAACCGGCTCCATCTAGCCTAGCTTAGCACAGATCCTGGAGGTAACCGGCTCCATCTAGCCTAGCTTAGCACAGATCCTGGAGGTAACTGGCTCCATCTAGCCTAGCTTAGCACAGATCCTGGAGGTAACTGGCTCCATCTAGCCTAGCTTAGCACAGATCCTGGAGGTAACTGGCTCCATCTAGCCTAGCTTAGCACAGATCCTGGAGGTAACTGGCTCCATCTAGCCTAGCTTAGCACAGATCCTGGAGGTAACCTGCTCCATCTAGCCTAGCTTAGCACAGATCCTGGAGGTAACCCGCTCCATCTAGCCTAGCTTAGCACAGATCCTGGAGGTAACTGGCTCCATCTAGCCTAGCTTAGCACAGATCCTGGAGGTAACTGGCTCCATCTAGCCTAGCTTAGCACAGATCCTGGAGGTAACTGGCTCCATCTAGCCTACTGCTCAGCCTAAGTCCCAATAAGTTGGCGTGTTCCTTTAAATGGAGGCCGTAACATCTGCAACGAAGTCTCTCCTGATTGAAATGGCCACTTGCAGCAATAGCTTATTTATCCCGATTTTAAATGATAACATAAAGTAAACAGTCCAAAAGACACAAAAAAAACACAACAACATTGCGGAGAAAGTTCCTTTTTAATAGAAACTCACAGACATATGAAGATGGAAAACGTAGATGTCGATACAGTTGGAAACTTACTATAAACCATATTTAATAAACCACACCATTCACACAAACGAGTAACAAGTGGACGTCATTTCTTTACCGCAAAAGCTTTTTCATTCTGTTGTCAAACTAAATATTCTTAAGTGATTATTGTGTCTTAAGGCACCGCTGGGTCCTGTAGATTAATGTTCTCTGTCGGCATTCAGGCATAAAATGTTGAATCTAAAAATATATGTCTACGTCACGCAACAACTGAAGACCGGAAAAACATCTCTGAGTGGGGACACGTTTAGCTTTTTACAACGGCAGCCAGACTGATGTCATGATTGGCGTATGTATGACTTTGACGCCATTCGTACGCCATTATTGCCGTGTTATCAAGACGCATACTGGCTTTGTAGCGTGTTTATCAACGCCGTTTGGCCTCCGTTGACTTACATTACCGTGGGATTGCGTGTGAATTGACGCCGTGGCGAGTAGTGTGAAAGGGCGGAAATCTGCGTAGGGAGGTTGGTCGGGGGGGGAGGATGGGTCAGACGCAGGACTTTCACCCAGGAGACCGGGGATCGGGTCCGGCGTGTGAGGTTTCCTTTCCACGTTTTCCTAAACCATAGCCTCGCGATAACACGTAGCCTCGCGATAACACGTAGCCGCGATAACACGCCACGTGGCTTTAGAAAGTGGCGTGTATGTTTACGCTGTGACGTTGCAGAACGCCGTCTGCTTTATACAGCGTAGAGATAACACGCCACTTGCTAAAGCCACGTGGCGTGTTATCGCCAACGTTACAGTGTGTGTACGTCCGCTGTATAGCAGCGTGAGACGTACTACGCCACTTGCTAAAGCCACGTGGCGTGTTATCGCGAAGCTACGTGTGTGTACGTCGACTGTATACAGCGTAGACATACACGCCACTTGCTAAAGCCACGTGGCGTGTTATCGCGGGCTACGTGTGTGTACGTCTGCTGTATACAGCGTGACGTACACGCCACTTGCTAAAGCCACGTGGCGTGTTATCGCGAGCTACGTGTATGTCTACGCTGTATGCAGCGTAGATACACGCTCACTACTGCTAAAGCCACGTGGCGTGTTATCGCGAGCTACGTGTGCGTACGTCCGCTGTATACAGCGTGACGCTACACGCCACTTGCTAAAGCCACGTGGCGTGTTATCGCGAGCTACGTGTGTCGCGTCCGCTGTATGCAGCGTGAGCATACACGCCACTTGCTAAGCCACGTGACGTGTTATCGTGGCTACGTGTATCGTCTACGCTGTATACAGCGTGACATACTGCGCGCAGATAGCTCAAAATGCGTACAGATAACGTGGTAACGTGATAAAGTGGCGTGTATGTTTACGCGGTCATGATGTCACGTTGCAATGGCAGAGCCCGATAGATCCTGCTGGACCAAGTCTCTCCGCTACCGGCCTGAAGTCACCAACGAGGATGTGGTTGAGATTGTAAATTAACTCTCAAAGTAAAAAACATTTTGAAAACAGCTAAAAAAAGTCCAAAGGTCCGAGACCGTGTAGAGAAACTATCAGAGACTTCAATGGTAGAAGCTCGCTCTAGCCGTTTGCGGTTTCGCGGGTACGGTAAACGTTTCTAACAGCGAGTTGGACCAATCAGAGACGTTGCTGTTACGCTTAGGATTGTGGGTAGTGTAGTTTTTCTCCATTAAAATGCGGATGAAACGTGTTTTTCTTAAAACAAGGTTGATTTCATACGGACTTCTAGCTTCTACAGGAGCAGAAACCATCGTTACACAACCACGTAGACATTATGGGATGGTTGAGACATTATGGGATGGTTCAGACCACGTAGACATTATGGGATGGTTTAGACATTATGGGATGGTTCAGACCACGTAGACATTATGGGATGGTTTAGACATTATGGGATGGTTCAGACCACGTAGACATTATGGGATGGTTGAGACCACGTAGACATTATGGGATGGTTGAGACATTATGGGATGGTTCAGACATTATGGGATGGTTGAGACATTATGGGATGGTTTAGACATTATGGGATGGTTTAGACATTATGGGATGGTTTAGACCACGTAGACATTATGGGATGGTTTAGACATTATGGGATGGTTGAGACATTATGGGATGGTTCAGACATTATGGGATGGTTTAGACATTATGGGATGGTTTAGACCACGTAGACATTATGGGATGGTTGAGACATTATGGGATGGTTGAGACATTATGGGATGGTTCAGACATTATGGGATGGTTTAGATATTATGGGATGGTTTAGACATTATGGCTGATAATCTAAATCCTTACGGAGAAAGGGACTGTTGACCGGAAGTTCTGATTCCCTACTCCGTGTTCGGGGAGCAGGAAGTGTGACATAGGCCTATAAAGCTGAAACAATTAGCCAATTAATTAATCAATTGATGATGTAATGGTGATTTTTACTGTGTAGACCATACAATTAGTCGATCAATTGAGAAAATGCTCGGCAAATTAATCAACAATAAAAATTCCATGTTTCATATACAGTAAACAATAGTACATGTCTCACTGTTTTTGTAACTTTTAGCTATTATTAAATTTGGTATTTGCCATAAAATAGCTGACAAACCCTTTCAAGAATAAGTCTGATACTATATTTTACTGAAAACTCAACTCCGTTGGTGACGCCCCTTTGGAAATGGGCTGTGAATGAAGCTTCCCCAGACGCCCCCCTCTCAGTTACAGCTGAGAAGGGTCTGGGGTCAACCAGGATACTTGTCAACAATTCCCGTGAAAAAAACAGACAAAACAATTAAAAGCTTAGTTAAAATAATCAGTTATCCAATTAAAATCAACCTTTGAGTGATCGGATCTTTTAATACATGCATGTATAAAGGGCTGTATTGCGTTGACAACTGCTGTAGTTTGTTAGTCGTCCTGTTAAGTAGAAAAGCACCTTAAACAAACACTTCTGGAGGTCAATCCTTAATGTAAACATCAACCTGGTGCAAAAAAACGTATTTGGATCCGATACATTTTCAACAAGAGGAATTACAGAAAACAATATAAAGGTTTTGACTTTTGTTACATATATCAGGTAGGTACAGTTGCCTGTGAAAAATAAAGCACCATAGATTCATGAAACCTATAATATACACGAAACACATACATGGGGAATGATATACAGAAAGAAGCATTTAGGGAGTGTCAAGGAAACGAGCCATTTGTGGGACGTCCTGTTGGGTTCTTAAACCTCCTGTTGTCATCTGGTCAAATTTGACCCGTTTCCAAAGTTTTTGACATCAGAAATTTGGGTTTCTTTCAACCCAAATTGCCCCAAAATAACATGGATGCATGTTGTATGCATACAACTTTCTTCACAGGGAAAATTAATGATTACTTTCTTTGCATTTTGGATGTTTTATTCAATTTTCTAGCACTTAAAAAAATGTTTAAATGGTTTCAAAACAGACTAAATGTTGACATAAGCCAGTCTGTGATCCACTCGACATCCTCCGACCTTAACTATTAGTCAAAATAATTCACCATTTCTGCTTTGTTATAACTCAAAAAATAGGTATAATGTCATATCAATTAGGTTTATTGACCATGAATAAAAAAAAACGTTGAAATAAGTGACAAAAATGTTTAAAAAGAAAGCGTCAAAGGCATCAGAAAAAGCACCAAAAAAAACAACACAAGGGTTTAAATCAACCCAACGGAGCACAGGTAGACTTTATAGTTCACAATTACCATTTCCCGTCCCATCTTTTTACAGATTTCGGCGTTTCCGCCTGCACTTGAAGGCAGCCTTATTTCACAAGGGGAGAGAAGAGACGAGCGAGACATAGCGAGTGCTTGGTTGTTGCAGGAAGCTGTTAGACAGACTCCCGGGCAGTTCAGTGCTAGCGTTTCATTTTTTACCCTCAGTGTTTAAAACGTTCTTGTGGCAGCGATAGAGGCAGTGATGTTTCCTGTTTCCTGTACGGGATTCTCAAACCGCCTTAAACCATAGCTCAAAACACACCGACAAGTCTGATCGCCGGTTACTATGGAGAGACTGATGCTACCAAGCCATCACCTCCCGTTAGCATCCCGTTAGCATCCCATTGACTGCCATTCATTCTGACGTCACTTTGACGGTGAATAACTTTACATCTGAAGCGTTTAAAGACTCTATTTGTCCGTTGTTTATTTCTAAAGAAACACGACAATGTATAAAAGGCTCCATTACCTTGTAGCTCACGTTATGGCTCCGTAGCAGACGTTTTTATAACAATAGGCTAACGATTGGGTCATAACCACGAGGCGAGTCGCAGACAATCGGGGGAACGTGGAGGCATACAGTCAAGGGAGAAGCCCATAGAGAGTCCATGAAAGCATCAGAACAAAATATTTCAGCAACGTTTTGCTCCTGGTCACGCTCTCCGTCTCTGCTAGATTGGGAATGATTGAGATTTCTCTTGGCACAGCTACCAGAAGACTTCCAACTTTCAGACAGGTTGCTCACGTCACATCTACGTCTTCAAGCTCAGTTGGAGGCTGCTCAGTAACGCTCAGCCATCACCGGGAAGAGCTTCTAATATCCTTCACTGGTCTCCGTGGAAGTCTATGGCGTCGATGTGTCCATTTCACTGTCTATAGCGACAACCCCGACTGCAGCCTTAACGCACTACCCCCGTACAAAATGAATGGAAAGACCTGCGTTTTGCCAGACCGTCAGACGGCCGACGCAGGCTGTCTGAAGGCGCCTTGAGTGATAAGAAAACTAAACCAGAATTGATGAAAGTCTGGTCTTTGGCTGAATCCAAATGTCCACCCTCCGCACTTGGGGGGCTCAGCCCTCGCGGACTTCAGCCGTACGTACTGTGACGTGTTGAATGAATGCTGGGTAATTAAATCAGTCAAGTCTACACCCCAAGCAGAGTCTTCTGGAAATCTGCCCCTTTGTGGACTGGATGACTTGAGGATTTGGAGGGCCCACAGCACTCGCAGACTTCCCGGGAACGCTGCCCGCAAAGTCTTCGAGTCTGCAACTGCGGTGGAGTCCGTACGCTTGGATTCTCTCTTTTAATATTCTCTCAATTTCTGTTCTCTATTCTCTTGCTGCCTCTCGTGATTCCTTCTTTCCACCTTTTTTCAGATCTCCTCTTCCACTTCTGTTTGTGTTGGTCCTCATCAACTCGTAAGGTTAGAAAATAAGTCATAGCTACAGGTTATGAACTCATGTTTGGTTGTATCAGTCTGGACATGTTAAACAATCCTTTAAAAACATGATATGAATGTACAGTATTTACCATAAACCAGTTGTTTGCCAGTTATTCATAAAAACTAAAACTACAGCCAGTATAATCAGCTGATTCTAGCTTATCATAGACCTATCGGCCAATGAGAAACTGCTTTACAGAAAAGCCAAATATTTGGCAGATATGTACTTGGTTATTATAAAAGTGTGTTGGCATTGTTTGACCACCAGAGGGCACTGACATTTTGTCACTGGAAATGGTCTTGTTTAGTGATCGTCATCAAGAATGTTAATAGAAAAAGATTATCTGCCAATATATCGATATCAGAGTTTGAAATACTCAAATGCAGGTATTGGTATCAGCCTCTAAAATCCAGTATTGGATAGTACACATAAGTTGATGGAGTTTACAGCCTTCCAGAACAACTTGTAGTTGGTAAAGATGTACATTTTAAGCTTTATACTTTGACACCCTTGACTTCAGTGTCTCTTTCTCATTCCAACTCCAACTTACATACGACCGAGCTGTATTTCTGTAGGAGCACAACTGTCGGCTTTTTTTTTTAAGCTGCTTTTCGGGATTTTCAGATCTGAAGGCTTTTATTTTGCCCTACCAAATCTACAGTAGATCTACGAAGAGATCAGACCCATCCAGACCAGTGCATTTCCAGTCCTACTGCCCATTTGTTGGCCGTTTCACACCTCAAAACAACTTATCACCGCGTTTGATCTCCCTACTTTGTAATATGTGGGAAACCTTTTGTTTGCAGCAGTTCCTCAATCGATGAGCTCGGATCAGACCAGAGTAGTTTGGTTTCGCCTCAGTCCACTCATCCTTTCCCATCCCCGGAAACCTGCT
Organism: Sander vitreus; assembly: GCF_031162955.1. NCBI lineage: Eukaryota > Metazoa > Chordata > Actinopteri > Perciformes > Percidae > Sander > Sander vitreus. The sequence goes on along the minus strand of NC_135858.1, from coordinate 801,273 downwards.
ACGAATCCCCAACACAAACCTCTGCTTCCGTCTGTCTGTCCACCCATCGGTCTGTGGTTAACTCCCTTCCCCCCACCCTCAGCGTCTTGGCGAGGTCGCTAGCGATAGCCAGCGCTCCTCCTTTCAGGAACCTGACGAAGTTCTCGCCAACGAGCGGCCCCATGGCATACATGCCCGGCCCGTCTGCCGCAACCACCTTGTTCGTGAACGGGTCCACTTCGATCGGGTTCCTCCGGCACGTGATTGGCTCGTTGGGGTTGACGCCAAGCGAGCGGCCATTGTCACCCAGAAAGGAGAGGTTGGGGTGGGCGCCGATCAGAACCAGCGCCTTTGAGATCTGGACCACCGTCCGCTGGCCAGAGTCAGACTCCAGAACGCACTTCCGGTCGGGTCTGAGCGCCACAACCCTGTAGCGTGGGAAGCTCAGGTACCCTGGGTAGGAGGAGAGGGGTGAAGAGGGGCTGGTGGAGGAGGAGGGAGGGAGGGAGGAAGGGGTGGAGGGGTCATGGAGGTTCTGGGCGTGGTCCTGTGGTGGAGGGCTTGGCTGGTACTGCTGCTGAGTCATCATCTGGTGAACCTAGAGGCCAAAGATAAACGAGTACATTAGATGTAGAGATGGCCCGATGCCGATTCCGATACCTGAACTTGCGTATCAGCTGATACCGAGTACTGATCTGATACCAGTGTGTCATATATTTGATTATGTTTTAACAGCTGTATACTACTATCCCTGTATAGATGATATGATGTATAACAGCTGTATACTACTATCCCTGTATAGATGATATGATGTATAACAGCTGTATACTACTATCCCTGTATAGATGATATGATGTATAACAGCTGTATACTACTATCCCTGTATGGATGATATGATGTATAACAGCTGTATACTACTATCCCTGTACTATCCCTGTATGGATGATATGATGTATAACAGCTGTATACTACTATCCCTGTATGGATGATATGATGTATAACAGCTGTATACTACTATCCCTGTATGGATGATATGATGTATAACAGCTGTATACTACTATCCCTGTATAGATGATATGATTTCTATCTTTGTTGTGGGTCTGGCTCAGGTTAGACTCTTTGTGAAACATGAACAATGAACGCCCAGAACTTTCTGTTATTCTCTAGTTTGACAGTCAGTTATAACGGAAAAAGAACATACATTAACTACTTTAACATAGTTTCTTTAGGGCTTTATTACGTGGTATCAGATCGCTGCATTAACTCCAGTACTTCCTGATACCAATACCAGCGTTTTAGGCAGTATCAGAGCATCTCTAATTAGATGTAACTCTATATTGAAGCCTGACCGCCTGAAAAAGGTCACGCTTTTGTTGCAACAAAGCCGGGAAAAAATGATTAGTCAAATTATCCATCGGTCCAATAATTCATTGGTCAATCGGGAAATTAATCGCAAATAATTTGAATAGTCAATTAATCGTTGAAGTCATTTATCAAGCATGTGGCTTTCCTGTAAGTTGCATACAGACAGTTGGAGTAACACTCTCCTTTCCCAATATACTGGTGCAAACAGTGAATACTTGATAAATGTAATGTCTTGATTGTTGAGGACATGAAAGGGGAGAGAGTTGGAGGGAATGACATGCAGCAAAGGGCTGCAGGTCGGAGTCGAACCCACGGCCGCTGTGTCGAGGAGTACACCTCCATACACGTGCGCCTGCTCTACCGACTGAGCTAACTAGGGATGCTAATTTAGAGGGTTTTCTTTTCCAACTGATACCCGGCCCTCGTTAACTGATGACTAATCATTAACCAAGCAGGCAACGGTGTCCCAGTTCACCCGTCCGGGAGGCTCGGACGTATTTTCCACGTTCCGTGGACATTTGCGGACTCGTACCGGTCGCACAGACACGATGTATCGTGCATTGTCGCGGCCACTTTTCTGGAACCGCTTGCACGACCGACACAAGTCACAACAACAACAACAACAATCACTCAGCTGGATTGATCTGCTGCATGGACCTTTTTCACAGCAGACATTTTGACTTGTCATAGTAGGAAGAGCACAGCTGAGATTGATAACCTCAACGATGGCTCAGTTCCATCTAGTGTCCCAGGAAGCTGTTTCAGTGAGTCAGCGTGCTCAATACCAGGGCCTCTCCTAAGTGGAACACAGCCATCATTAATGGGTTTGAATGCACCTGTGCTGTTCCTACTATGACATGTCAACATGTCTGCCGTGAAAAAGGTCTATTGGTTTCAATGCGTTTGTCAATGTGTATGTCAGAGCCCGTCTCCACTGCACCCCCCTGCGAGGTTGTCAGCTGTGTGTCTGCCTGTCAAGCTGTGTGTATAGGACGGCCGATGTAACCTGCTAGTCCTCATGGTCTTCCTGTATGTGTCACGTAGCTCTCCGCTGTGAGCGCTAGGGCTGGGTTAACGAAGAGTTAAGAAATAGATTATACAGCCTATATATTATATACAGCGGCTCACCTACAAAATCCTGGTCCTCACCTACAAAGCCCTCCACCATCTGGCCCCCTCAAACCTCACTGACCTCCTCTCCCCGTACCAACCCTCACGGTCTCCTCTGCATCCACAAGTCCAACCTCTGCAGTTTTGGGGACAGAGCCTTCTCCAGAGCAGCTTCCAGGCTCTGGGACTCCCTCCCCCAAGAGAGCCGCACCTCTGAGTCCCTCACCATCTTCGAGACCCGCCTCAAGACCCATCTCTTCACCTCTGCCTATCCCTAGCCCCACGCCCCCCTCCCTTCTCATCTGTGCCTGAATCTTGTTTTGTTTTGTTCTGCATTGTTTTTATTATCTACCTGCCCTGTAAAGCCACTTTGACTTCGTGAAAAGCGCTATATAAATTCAATTTATTATTAAAAAACAACCTTTTTCAATAACCTTTTTATTTTTAATAGGGCTGTCAATCGATTAAAAAATGTAATCTAATTAATTACATACTCCGTGATTAATTAATCAAAATGAATCGCATACATAATTAACGGTGCCTGAACCAATACTTTTTAAGAAAGTAAAAAAAGAAAAGATAAAAAAGGTACTAAACAACAGTCGGTGACATTAAAGAACGGCTTGTTTATTGCTAAGGCCATATGGTCAACAATACTACTACTACTACTACTACTATAACTTATTTCACTAGTAAACTGCTGTTGAATGACAAAAACAGCAACCAGATGGAAAAGGACATTTAACAATAACTTCAAATGCACCACGAGGCTGTAGTTTACCAGTTTCATTGAACGCACCGTCTGTGTTGTTTCTCCGACGGCAGCTGCAGATTGTTACATCCCGGTGTTGAATCCTCTACAGTAAAACACAGTCACACTTTACACCGTTTAGCGTTAGCTGTCAGCATTTTAGCCGTGTTTAATCCAGCTACTAGCTAGCGGTAGGCTAACGTTAGCTGCTGTCGAGTATAGTGTTAACTAGCTAACGTTAGCTGCTGTCGAGTATAGTATTAACTAGCTAGCGGTAGGCTAACGTTAGCTGCTGTCGAGTATAGTGTTAACTAGCTAACGTTAGCTGCTGTCGAGTATAGTGTTAACCAGCTAGCTGCTGTCGAGTATAGTGTTAACCAGCTAGCGGTAGGCTAACGTTAGCTGCTGTCGAGTATAGTGTTAACTAGCTAGCGGTAGGCTAACGTTAGCTGCTGTCGAGTATAGTGTTAACTAGCTATTTTACAGTCCAATGGTGGCTAGAACGGCTCCGGGTCAAACGTCAATATGGAATGGATTAATCTGCGTTATTTTGACAGCCCTAATTTTTTAATATTAGTTTTTAACGGTTTTAAGGATAGTATCAAAATCGGTCATAATTGTTATTGTGGGTTAACAGTTACGGGGTTACCTGTTACCATCCCTCCTCCTCACCTTGTGGTACTCTGGGTAGAGCAGTTTGGGCAGCTGGTTGAAGATGAGGCCGGGGTCGGTGACCGAGCGTCTGAAGGCGTGGTAAACCGGCGTGTTGAGATGGTGGGCGGCCAGTACCGCATCGGCCGCCGTAAGCCCCGCCCCCACCACCAGCACGGGGTCTGACGATTGGTCGAGCTCGCCGCGAGAGATGGCGGCCTCCAGCTCCCAGAAGGAGTGGCACACGTAGGGCAGGGACTCGCCCTCCACGCCGAGCCGGGCTGGGATGTCGTGGGTCCCCGTGGCCAACACCACGTTGTGGGCCAACATGGAGAAGGGCACGGCCTCGGAAACAGCAGAACCATCTGGCAGGATGGAGCAAGATGGAGGGAACAGGATATGGAGGTTAATATGAGCCACTCGCTTTCATTTTTTAAAGTGCCCATATTATGAAAAAAAAATCTCTTTTTCTGGGATTTGGGAAGTTATTTTGTGTCTCTGGTGCTTCCAGACGCATACAGACTTACGGTTTCTGAATGTGTCCTGCCTTCAGTCTCCGGGTGAGCTGGTCAACATCTGCACGGCTTTCTACGTCACTAGCTGAGACGAGGGGGCTAGGGGGCTAACCGTTAGCATGCTAGCTCGTTCTCAATGGCAAAACACTGCTACAACACACACTAGTTCACCCTAATCTACAAAATAAACTGTACAGGCTGAAGTTGCAGAAACAGCTAGCTAGCTCATGTAGTCCTTACCTAGCTACTGAGCGTGTAGTCCTTACCTAGCTACTGAGCGTGTAGTCCTTACCTAGCTACTGAGCGTGTAGTCCTTACCTAGCTACTGAGCGTGTAGTCCTTACCTAGCTACTGAGCGTGTAGTCCTTACCTAGCTACTGAGCGTGTAGTCCTTACCTAGCTACTGAGCATGTAGTCCTTACCTAGCTACTGAGCATGTAGTCCTTACCTAGCTACTGAGCATGTTTGACTGACAACAAAGATGTTCCAGCAGTGAGAGGTCTCACTCTGTAGCTAAAACAGAGACCTGAACACAGGGTGAAAAGAGGAGCTGCAGCAATGAGCAGTACAACAAAAATATGGTGTTTTTGGATAATTAAACCATGTAAACCTATTCTGGTACAACCTCAAAATACAATTATGAACCTGAAAATGAGCATAATATGGGCACTTTAAACAACATTCCCCATTTTCATTCACTGTACCTCCCAGCTCTTCCCCCTCTCTGTGCTGCAGTCCTGTGACTCTCCAGCAGGGCGGCCCCCCCTCCTGGTTGCCAGGCTGCCTGGTTACTGAGGTGACGGTGGTTCCACAGGCAAAGCTCTGCTCCAGGGACATCTGGGAAACGTAGTGCTGGTAGTAGGAGGCGATCTCTGCTGGCGTGGCACGGTCGTTTCGAACATTTCTGGAATAAAATAATCATGAAAATGCCATTAAATACATACAAGAAAACACAGATGTGTTTAAATACCTCACAACAAAAGGACAGTTTTTTATATTTCATCACGGCACAGGGGCTGACAATTTCATTAACCACATATTAACTGGAAGTTGAAAAGTGGTTTTAGTTATTAAAAACATTTATAAAGTGGCCGGGTTGGCTCAGTGGGTAGAGCAGGCGCACATATAATGAGAGGCTTATTCCTCGACGCAGAGGTCCAGGGTTCGAGTCCGACCTGTGATGATTTCCTGCCTGTCTCCCCCTCTCTCTCCCCATTCTCACCTAGCTGTCCTGTCAATTAAAGGTGGAAAAGCCCAAAATATAATCTTGAAAACACCCCCCAAAAAAAAGCTTGGTTGTAGGACTACTGCAAGTAAAATAATAAGGTTAAAAAAGCTGAACAAGAAGAAAGTTTCCTGCAAGAAAAACATGCTAATCAAATGAGTCGTTATTAAAAACAACATTTTATGTAAATCAAATGAGTTTAGCTGGAAGAAGGCCTGGAATTTCGTAATTTTAAGGATGGCCACTTGGCCTGCAGATAGGCAATTTTTAGGGGCCCAAAAGGCCACATGTCAGGGCATCACGGCCATAAGTTGTATATTGACCCTTTACTACATTTCAGCATTTATACAGATTGCCTATTCATCTATATTGTGTTATTACTGATCTACATCACTCACACCTAGGGTTGGGTATCGTCTGGGTTTTTCCGATACCGGTGCTAAAACGGTGCCGGTGCCTAAACCGAAATATATATATTATATTTATAATGTATATAATATAAAATATAAAAACAAGGAACACAAAACGACAGTTGGCGACATTAAAGAACGGCTTGTTTATTGCTAAGGCCATATGGTCAAAATGTAATGATTGATTAATAATGTAATAACTATAACTTATTACAATGACTTATTTCACCAGTGAATTGCTGTTAAACGACAAAAATAAGCACCAGATGGAAAAAGGGTATTTTACAATAAGTTTGAATGCACCACGAGGCTGGCGAGTTTCAAGTGAACGCACCGTCTGTGTTGGTTTTTCCGACAACGGCTGCTGCAGGCAGACTGTTACGTCCCGCTGTTGGATCCTCTAGAGGGAAATACAGTCACACTTTACACTGCTTAACGTAAGCTGTCAGCATTTTAACCTTTGGGTTTCCAAAGCTACTACTGCTAGCTAACGTAACGTAGCGTCCCGTGCAGCGATGCTTCTGAAAAAAATAAAGTCAGGCACCGAAATGTTCCTTCTTATTCGGTCTCGTTACTACCGTTTACGTCGTTTCGGTACCCAACCCTAGTCACACCTCACTCTGCGCCTGCTTTGTAATGCCTACTTAACCTGTACTTTTTGTATTCTGTATTCTTGTACTGTATTGAACGTGAAACCGTATGTTGTCCTGCACGTTTATGCTTTTCTTGGCCAGGTCACCGTTGCAAATGAGAACCTGTTCTCAACGGCCTACCTGGTTAAATAAAAACAAATAAAAATTAGTGCTGTCAAACGATTAAAATATTTAATCGCGATTAATCGCATTAAATGTCATAGTTAACTCGCAATTAATCACACATTTTTATCTATTCTAAATGTCCCTTGATTTCTTTTTGGCCCCTCGTCAAAGCCAGATTTTCTCTGGCTTTGACGAGGGGGCGGAGAATTGGCATCAGCTGCGTGCGTGGCCATCAGCCGCGTGCGTGGCCATCAGCTGCGTGCGTGGCCATCAGCCGCGTGCGTGGCCATCAGCTGTGTGCGTGGCCATCAGCTGCGTGCGTGGCCATCAGCTGCGTGCGTGCCCATCAGCCGTGTGCGTGGCCATCAGCTGTGTACTTGGTCATCAAGTGGTATTTCAGACTGGACGTGCTGCGATGATAGCTCAGTTCACAACGACCAAACACACAGATCACGTTGGTCTTGTCAATGGAACCATTTGGCAACGTAAACTTTCCATTCAGAATCTTATTGGCATCCATTTTGGCGTCTCGCGCTCGCCATCCACTCAAAACGTAACGTTAGCCTACTACTCTTTGGCCGGCTCGCAAGCCCAAACAAGTGTGTGCAGCGTGCCTGTTGTTGTGTTCCCGGTCCAGCTAGATCCGGTGTGGTGTTGTAGTTTTTCTAACGTTACTAGTTGTTGCAACAGCATGTGAAAAAACTACAAAGTTTGCTAGGCCAAAAAGAACGTTAATCTCGCGCTAAAAAAATATACGCCGTTAAAATGGGTTTCACATAAAAAGACATCCATTTCTAAGAGCAATAATTCCTTTTTTAACAGTGTAACACTGTGGAATACAAACACTTTTTTTTAATCAAAAATATAAATTATTTGTAATACATATTATCAGAAAATGTTTAGGATCACATACCAGCACTACAATCATTGAAGCCTCAGGGCACTAAAATGAACAAGTAATATTGAAAAAACGGATTAATCAGAGTCCTTATCGTTTCATGATGGGAATGGGGAATCAGGGGGGTTCAGGTGCTTCTTTTGGCCCATGAGGACTTATGTATGTTATTGACTAAACAAGCCTCTCTGGTAAAAGGACACCAGGAAATTAGTTACGACTGAAAGTACCACATGTGTGTCATCAGACCTGCGTTTCTCTCTCATCCAGTCCTTCAGTTTGAGTCCGGGAAGCTCCATCCAGTTAGCCAGGCTCAGAGTTAGCATGGAGCCCTCCATAGCCTGGGAACAGCACACACACAGTTACAATCACTCAGCTGGGTTGGTCTGCTGCATTGGTTTCAATGTGTTCTTGAAGAGAGTAAAGCTTCAGAGCTTTCAGTTGTTAGACTGGATTATGTGGAAGCAAATAAAAGACTTAAGTATTTGAATCTTAAAGGAACACGCCGACTTATTGGGACTTTGTCTTATTCCCCGTATCCCCCAGAGGTAGATAACTCCAGACATACCCTTCTCATCTCCGTACGTGTTGTAACTCTGTCTGACGCCCCCACCGCTAGCCTAGCTTAGCACAGATCCTGGAGGTAACCGGCTCCATCTAGCCTAGCTTAGCACAGATCCTGGAGGTAACCGGCTCCATCTAGCCTAGCTTAGCACAGATCCTGGAGGTAACCGGCTCCATCTAGCCTAGCTTAGCACAGATCCTGGAGGTAACTGGCTCCATCTAGCCTAGCTTAGCACAGATCCTGGAGGTAACCGGCTCCATCTAGCCTAGCTTAGCACAGATCCTGGAGGTAACCTGCTCCATCTAGCCTAGCTTAGCACAGATCCTGGAGGTAACCGGCTCCATCTAGCCTAGCTTAGCACAGATCCTGGAGGTAACAGGCTCCATCTAGCCTAGCTTAGCACAGATCCTGGAGGTAACCGGCTCCATCTAGCCTAGCTTAGCACAGATCCTGGAGGTAACTGGCTCCATCTAGCCTACTGCTCCCAATAAGTGACAAAATAACGCCAACATGTTCCTGTTTACATGTTGTGATTTGTAGAGTCACAGCGTGTACAAATAACAAGGTCACATGACACACAGCCATCTTCTAATCGTTTACATACTGGGAACTATATTCTCAGAAGGCGAAGCACTGCTACTCTCTGCTACTTGGGCGGAGGGATTTGCTCGCAGCACCTGAGAAGCCCCGTGGTGACGAGCAGAGAGTAGCAGTGCTTCACCTTCTGAGAATATAGTTCCCAGTTTATATACGGTTAGAAGATGGCTGTGGGGGAAACGGAGAATAAGTCCCAATAAGTCGGCCTGTTCCTTTAACAGCCAGTAAATACTTATCTTATATCTGAACTCAGCTTTTGAAATTGCAAATCAAGACATTTCATATTAAAAAGGTGAATTCAGAACAAATAATTCATGATAGATGGTTTTTTCAAAGTAAAATATTTCAATATTAAGTATTCAGTGGCTGTTGAAATTCAAATACTTATGACTCTTGTTTGCTTCCAAAGTATTACACTCTTCTGTTCATTCAAATAACCTTTTCTTCAAGTCTTTTACTAGTGTCTAATGGCGTTTTTCCATCACATGGTACCTGCTCGACTCGCCTCGAGAGGTCTGGGTGGGTCATAGTGTAGCAGACCTGTCCCAGACCACCTGACAGGTCTGGGTGGGTCATAGTGTAGCAGACCTGTCCCAGACCACCTGAGAGCTTCCAGTATGAATGTGATCAGATCAGACTGTGGTAGTACTGGGCAGCTTCCAGTATGAATGTGATCAGATCAGACTGTGGTGGTACTGGGCAGCTTCCAGTATGAATGTGGTCAGATCAGACTGTGGTAGTACTGGGCAGCTTCCAGTATGAATGTGGTCAGATCAGACTGTGGTAGTACTGGGCAGCTTCCAGTATGAATGTGATCAGATCAGACTGTGGTGGTACTGGGCAGCTTCCAGGTATGAATGTGATCAGATCAGACTGTGGTGGTACTGGGCAGCTTCCAGGTATGCATGTGGAACTGTTATTTCTGGATAAATAAAGTATCTCTAGCTATGTTGGGCTGCAGTCACGTTTGCCTTGTATCATGTGCAAATAAGCAGCTGACTGGGGAAACACCATACCATAGAGCAGAGACAGAGACCCTGTTGTGTAATGAGTTTTAGCATGTCAGGACATTATGGAGCAATTTTACTAGTGGGGAATGTAATCATGATCATGATTTCGGCTCCCAATGATCACAAAAACTGAATAATCGAGAAAAACTTATTTTGCTCAGTACGTTTTGCAAGTTAACTCTTATTTTCTCTTGTGTTCTGCATGAAAAATGAAGTTTAAACAGGAAAAGTATTTAGGCAAATTTCACAGTTCTAGGCTACTGTTGATTTATTTAACTTTTCCCACTGTTTTATAAGTTCAATGATTGCAACATCATTCCAGAAGTCAACGAGTAATCATGTTAAAGGTCCCATGGCATGAAAATGTCACTTTTAAGGTTTTTTAACATTAATATGAGCTCCCCCAGCCTGCCTATGGTCCCCCAGTGGCTAGAAATGGTGATAGGTGTAAACCGAGCCCTGGGTATCCTGCTCTGCCTTTGAGAAAATGAAAGCTCAGATGGGCCAATCAGGACTCTTCCCTTTATGACGTCATAAGGGGAAAGGTTACCTCCCCTTTCTCTGCTTGGCCCCCCCATGAGAAAGAGAGAGACATCATGGCTTTCAAACAAGCAAAGTGGCAGCTGGTCAAGGCCAAGTCAAAGAGACTTCAGATACAGTATTAGGGGACCACTAAGGTCTATATAAAAGAGACTTCAGATACAGTATTAGGGGACCACTAAGGTCTATATAAAAGAGACTTCAGATACAGTATTAGGGGACCACTAAGGTCTATATAAAAGAGACTTCAGATACAGTATTAGGGGACCACTAAGGTCTATATAAAAGAGACTTCAGATACAGTATTAGGGACCACTAAGGCCTATATAAAAGAGACTTCAGATACAGTATTAGGGGACCACTAAGGTCTATATAAAAGAGACTTCAGATACAGTATTAGGGGACCACTAAGGCCTATATAAAAGCATCCAAAGAGCAGCATGTCATGGGACCTTTAAATTATCGTGATTTTAATACTGAGTCCCGACGGCCCTGTCTCTGACTGAACATGTCAGGTCGGCCAAATGAAGGTCGACGGCTCCTCCGACTGACGACGGCAGGAACACACCAACCAGACTCGAGTCACCGACCTCGCCAGACTGTCAGACGGCCGATTATCAGGTTGGTGGGTCAGCGCCCTTAGAGTTTAACCAATCACATCATTTCTGCTGTTTTAAACTCACTGTTTACCACACTGCTTTCACAAAAACATTTCTTATTGTGGAACAGTCTAAATCTGTGGTTCCCAAGGACCACAGATTTCCTCTGGTCCTCAAGAACCCCTAAACTGGCAGAAATTAGACCATGGACCCCCATTTGATAATACTTTGTCTCAGGGTCCACCATCTGATAGTATTTAGATGTTTTATTACAGAAAGTGTGTGAAACCCATGACCGAAATA
>NC_135858.1:770000-785000 GCF_031162955.1 Sander vitreus | reverse complement strand
GCGGCATGTTTGCACCACTTTCCAACCTCCTATATCTCCTGCAAAGCCAAAGGCCTTAATAATAATGTCTACATTTGGCAAAATGTTGATTTAAATGAGGCTATCTGCATGAAAGTAACCAATATTACAAATCTGACCAGACACTTTCTCGGTATATGGCCGTTATTGAAAGTCTACAGACATGCTGAGATCTCATAACCAGCCCTTTGACAAAAGCAGTGAAAGAAAATGTGTTTGTACACTGAGCACTCTTAATGCTCATTTTTCCTGCAAAAAAACTAACTCTCTCGGTCTCTATTCCTACATATCAGAACCCGGCTGAATGCAACTCGTTGTCTGTGGTGGCAGGAGGGGTTAAAACATCATGTGTTGCGTTTTGTTAAAAGTTTAATGAGCGAAATATAAAATATCCATGATGTCAACAGTGATCTCACTCGTGTGCACTTGCAGTGGGTCGGGCGGGGTGAGGCCTTGGGCAGCAGTGCATAGCGGCAGCTTTCAACAATCTGCAGAGTCATGCTTACACAGACAGACAGACAGAAAGGAGGGAGGGAAAAAGCAGCAGAAAAAAGAGAAACGAATGAACCAGAATGAGTGAGAGAAGGAGAGAAGTTGGGAGCGAGATAAAGCGGGTTACATAAGAGCAGTGCAGGGGTTGGCAGCAAGCCCTGAACACCCCCCCCCCACTGGCCCAGTTTCCTTTTGGAAACGACTTGACAGGATAATTAGGCTTCTTTCATTTTTTTTTTGGCAGAAATGTTAAAGTACGGTCGCCAAGAAAAGGTGACTAACGCCTGATTCACAGAACCACAGTCATCAGAGTCAGTGGAGCCTATTGTTTTCTCCGTTTATTCATTATTTCATGGATCCAGGATACTATGCATCCTGATAAAGTTCCCTTGGCCATGCCAATCTCTAGGTATGGTGAAGGGGATGTGATGATGTGGGGGTATGGTGAAGGGGATGTGATGATGTGGGGGTATGGTGAAGGGTATGTGATGATGTGGGGGTATGGTGAAGGGGATGTGATGATGTGGGGGTATGGTGAAGGGTATGTGATGATGTGGGGGGTATGGTGAAGGGTATGTGATGATGGGGGGGTATGGTGAAGGGTATGTGATGATGTGGGGGGTATGGTGAAGGGTATGTGATGATGGGGGGGGGTATGGTGAAGGGTATGTGATGATGTGGGGGGTATGGTGAAGGGTATGTGATGATGGGGGGACCAAGGGAACTTTATCAGGATCATAGCATCCTGCATCCATGAAATAACTGGCCTTTCAAAATAAAAGTCTGCCTGCCTCTATGGGAATATAACATAGGGGTGAACTGACTTTAGTTGCCAGCAGTTTAGACATTAATGGCTGTGTGTTGGGTTATTTTGAGGGGACAGCACATTTACACTGTTATACAAGCTGTACACTTAATACTTCACATTGGAGCAAAGTGTCATTTCTTCAGTGTTTTCCCATTAAAAGATATAATGAAATATTTACTAAAATGTGAAGGGGGTAGTCACTTTTGTGAGATACTGTATGTTCTCAGTAATGCCAACCAGGTTCTTCTTCTCACATGATTCAAAGTCATTTTCAAACCAAAAGGCCATTTTTTGTTTTTGTTTGCCACATCAACGGACAAAAAAAAGCTCCAAAATGAGCCAAATGTTGGCAGTAATAACCTTCGAGTTTATCGGGTGCATCACATAACTTATTACCAACCAACTGTGACAACAATAACAAAGCACTTCTTCCTTCAAACATAACTGTGAACAGACATGTACCAGCTCACAAGAATGTGTTGGCGTGGGTCCATCAGTTTCTGATACAATCGGTAACCAGAATACAAATAGTTTTTCTGTTAAGTCATGCCTGTCTCACACACTCCACGTAACCCTGATCCCAGCTCCGTCTGCCCGGCTATCTCGCTCACAGCAGGGAACAACAATAACGATTGCCCACCCGATGCCCTGGAGCCAAAACAACGTTACATTGGATCGGGGCGGCCGCTAGCTTGGTCTTTGGTGTTTTTTGCCCCCAACGTCTCCTCCTAGGCAGCGTGGCAATGGTTATGTTTAGGGTTAGCTGCCTGATAGGCGACGTTGGAGGCAATAAACACCATCGAGCCTCTAGCTCACCCAGTGAGAGCGTGCGCCCCAGGTTGGCTGAGTCCTTTGCAGCGACGCGGGTTCAAATCCGACCTGCTGCCCTTTGCTGTGTGTCATCCCCCCATCTCTCTCTCTCACTGTCACTATCTAATAAAAAGGGGAAAGCCCCAAAAAATAATCTAAAAATATTAAATAAAATAAGGTTACATTGGACCAGTAAATACAATCAGCCAGTTGCCCGATTGAGCCAGTGATCCAAAAACAAGTGAGCGAGCGGCGTGCGTCTGTTCTACTGTTTAAACTGGACGGGTCCAATAACCTCTGGATGGTTCTACTTGTTGTTAAACTGGACGGGTCCAATAACCTCTGAATGGTTCTACTTGTTGTTAAACTGGACGGGTCCAGTAACCTCTGAATGGTTCTACTTGTTAAACTGGACGGGTCCAATAACCTCTGAATGGTTCTACTTGTTAAACTGGACGGGTCCAATAACCTCTGAATGGTTCTACTTGTTGTTAAACTGGACGGGTCCAATAACCTCTGAATGGTTCTACTTGTTGTTAAACTGGACGGGTCCAGTAACCTCTGAATGGTTCTACTTCTTGTTAAACTGGACGGGTCCAATAACCTCTGAATGGTTCTACTTGTTGTTAAACTGGACGGGTCCAATAACCTCTGAATGGTTCTACCTGTTGTTAAACTGGGACGGGTCCAATAACCTCTGAATGGTTCTACCGGTTGTTAAACTGGGACGGGTCCAATAACCTCTGAATGGTTCTACTTGTTGTTAAACTGGGACGGGTCCAATAACCTCTGAATAGTTCTACTTGTTAAACTGGACGGGTCCAATAACCTCTGAATGGTTCTACTTGTTAAACTGGACGGGTCCAATAACCTCTGAATGGTTCTACTTGTTAAACTGGACGGGTCCAATAACCTCTGAATGGTTCTACTTGTTGTTAAACTGGACGGGTCCAATAACCTCTGAATGGTTCTGCTTCTTGTAGACGTTTCTAGAAATAAGTCATTCAGCATGAAAGAGCATTAAAAAAAAAAGAAATGACGGGAAAAGCTTAGTCAGCGATGAGCAGAGTGTAATGTTAGTCAGTGTTAATGTTAACAAATTGTGGACAATTTGGCAATAATTCACACTGGAAGAACCCACCAGTGAAATGGGGATGTGTACAGAAAGCTTCGGTTTCGAGGGGTGGCACTAGGGTTTCCAACTTCCGTCTGGCTAATCTCATAGCCAGACGGCTAATGAGATTTTAATTATCTGCAAACTGAACAAGAAAACGTCCGTTGGAATCTGTGGAGGCAGCCGAAGTCCAGTTAGAAACCTAATAAACTGGCGTGTATATATATATATATATATATATATATATATATATATATATATATATATATATATATATATATATATATATATATATATATATAGATAACTAATCATCAGTAATGTGGATATAATGACTAAGTGGGTAAAGGCAAATAATAGAACAGTTACAACAGTCATATATATATATATATATATATATATATATATATATATAACTAATCATCAGTAATGTGGATATTATGACTAAGTGGGTAAAGGCAAATAATAGAACAGTTACAACAGTCATATATATATATATATATATATATATATATATATATATATATATATATATATATATATATATATATATATATATATAGATAGATAACTAATCATCAGTAATGTGGATATAATGACTAAGTGGGTAAAGGCAAATAATAGAACAGTTACAACAGTCATATATATATATATATATATATATATATATATATATATATATATATATATATATATATATATATATATATATATATAGATAACTAATCATCAGTAATGTGGATATAATGACTAAGTGGGTAAAGGCAAATAATAGAACAGTTACAACAGTCTGGTAAGTTCAGAAAATGACACGTTACCTGTAATGCTGCCTTTACAGCCAGGAAAAGATACTTATGCCATATTACCATATTACGATATCCAAAATCTAAGATGATATCTAGTCTCCTATCACGATATCGATATAATACTGATATAATATTGATATATTTACCCAGCTCTAGTTTCCAGCCAAACGGAGCGAAAGCAGAAAATGCAGAAATAAATGTCAGACTGACGTGTGATGTTCCTTCTTCTTAGAAAACAATCAGTTTTTAGAAATGTCTCATGATATATTTTCTCTAGAAGTGATAAAGATAAAGAAGGAGAAAAACTTGTCGCAATACTCAATCCAGGGTACAAGTGGCCGAGATGGGTTTCCTCAGGAGGGTAGCTGGCGTCTCCCTTAGAGATAGGGTGAGAAGCTCAGTTATCCGTGAGGAGCTCGGAGTAGAGCCGCTGCTCCTTCACGTCGAAAGGAGCCAGTTGAGGTGGTTTGGGCATCTGGTAAGGATGCCCCCTGGGCGCCTCCCTAGGGGGAGACCCAGGACTAGGTGGAGGCACGTCCAGCTGGGAGGAGGCCTCGGGGAAGACCCAGGACTAGGTGGAGGGACGTCCAGCTGGGAGGAGGCCTCGGGGAAGACCCAGGACGAGGTGGAGGGACGTCCAGCTGGGAGGAGGCCTCGGGGAAGACCCAGGACGAGGTGGAGGGACGTCCAGCTGGGAGGAGGCCTCGGGGAAGACCCAGGACTAGGTGGAGGGGACGTCCAGCTGGGAGGAGGCCTCGGGGAGACCCAGGACTAGGTGGAGGGACGTCCCAGCTGGGAGGAGGCCTCGGGGAAGACCCAGGACTAGGTGGAGGGACGTCCCAGCTGGGAGGAGGCCTCGGGGGAAGACCCAGGACTAGGTGGAGGGACGTCCCAGCTGGGAGGAGGCCTCGGGGAGACCCAGGACTAGGTGGAGGCACGTCCAGCTGGGAGGAGGCCTCGGGGAAGACCCAGGACTAGGTGGAGGGACGTCCAGCTGGGAGGAGGCCTCGGGGAAGACCCAGGACGAGGTGGAGGGACGTCCAGCTGGGAGGAGGCCTCGGGGAAGACCCAGGACTAGGTGGAGGGACGTCCAGCTGGGAGGAGGCCTCGGGGAGACCCAGGACTAGGTGGAGGGACGTCCAGCTGGGAGGAGGTCTCGGGGGAAGACCCAGGACTAGGGTGGAGGGACGTCCAGCTGGGAGGAGGCCTCGGGGAGACCCAGGACTAGGTGGAGGGACGTCCAGCTGGGAGGAGGCCTCGGGGAAGACCCAGGACTAGGTGGAGGGACGTCCAGCTGGGAGGAGGCCTCGGGGAAGACCCAGGACTAGGTGGAGGAATTATATATCTAACCTGGCCTGGGAACGCCTCGGGATCCCCCAGTCGGAGCTGGTTAATGTGGCTCGGGAAAGGGAAGTTTGGGGTCCCCTGCTGGAGCTGCTACCCCCGCAACCCGACCCCGGATAAGCGGATGAACATGGATGGATGGAATACTCAATACTTAATACAATTGCAATAAATGAAAGTCGCAATACAAATCCTACGTATCGTGATTGATTGACGGATGGTCAAACACTCAATATATTAGGTCTACGAATGAAAAGCTGCAAGTTGACGGGCTACACATTCAATTATACTTTTTTTGATCAATCAAAAATGAAAAATCCACAAATCCACTGGTACCCGATTCTCACGTGAGGATTTCCCACTTTTATAGGATTGTAAACTGACGATTTGGGGGTTTTGGACTGTTAAATATAGCCTAAACACACACACACACACACACTTTGATTTTACTTTTCAGTCTTCTGGCCTGTAAAAAATACCTTCAAATAAAAAGATCTGAGGTGTAAAATGACACTGAGCTTCTCACAACTCACACTAATGGCGCTTTTCCATTACGTGGTACCTGCTCGACTCACCTCGACTCTACTCTACTCTACTCGCCTTTTTTGGTTTTCCATTACGAAAAAAAGTACCTGGTACCTGCTAACAGGTACTTCTTTTAGTACCACCTCAGTCGAGGTTCCCAGTGAGCTGAGCCGATACCAAAAGGTGACGTGAAAGTGACAGACGGGGGTGTCCTGAACAAACCCGCTATTTCAGAGCTTTCGCCGTAGCCACGTACACACACACATGGCCGCCTCGACACGCAGTGTGTCGAGGCGAGTAGAGGCGAGTCGAGCAGGTACCATGTAATGGAAAAACGCCATATGAACCCCCCAGACCTCTCAGGTGGTCTGGGACAGGTCTGCTACACTATGACCCACCCAGACCTCTCAGGTGGTCTGGGACAGGTCTGCTACACTATGACCCACCCAGACCTCTCAGGTGGTCTGGGACAGGTCTGCTACACTATGACCCACCCAGACCTCTCAGGTGATCTGGGACAGGTCTGCTACACTATGAACCCCACAGACCTCTCAGGTCGTCTGGGACAGGTCTGCTACACTATGAACCACCCAGACCTCTCAGGTGGTCTGGGACAGGTCTGCTACACTATGACCCACCCAGACCTCTCAGGTGGTCTGGGACAGGTCTGCTACACTATGACCCACCCAGACCTCTCGAGGCGAGTCGAGCAGGTACCATGTAATGGAAAAACGCTTTAAGTGAGTCGACCATAAAGTACCAAGAGGATGCATGTAGATATTTCTTCATTTTTAAGCAGAAAGGTTGGGAACCAAGTAATATAAAGTCATTTCTATTGTAGCACTCGGGAAAGGCAAGTGAATGAGTCACATTTACAAGTCTAAAAGGTAGTTTATGTAACAGCATTGTATGCATTAATCATTATAATCAAATAATATACATTATTTTGAAATGGGCCATACTGCAAAAGGTCAGTCTACTTCTAATACTTTTCTACTTTTACATAAGTAACATTTTTTTTAAATGCAGGCTCAGCCCCTAATGAGAATGTGACACGGAGACAGTGCCTTGCAAAACCCCCCCGCCTGCTAAATCAGTAATTTCATTAGCCGATAATCTCTGAGCTACTGACCAACGACATCAGCTAATGTTTTTTTGACGCTATGATGGGACAACAGCTGACACTTCCGAAGTCTCAGTGATAACGACCACTGTGACACAATGTTCTAACTATCAGCAGTTTTAGTTGCTCACGTTTCAATGTGGGTTCCAGATTATCTAATCTAATCCCCTGGTGGTCTAGTGGTTAGGATTCAGCGCTCTCACCGCCGCGGTCGCTTTGGGGGCGGCAGTAGCTCAGCCTGTAGGAAGTTGGGTTGGGGACCGGAGTCCCCAGACGGACCAAAGTATGGTGGTGGACTGGTAGCTGGAGAGAGGCACTGCCAAGGTGCTCTTGAGCAAGGCACCGAACCCCCAACTGCTCGGGCTGCCTTTCCATGGGCAGCCCCCCCACTCTGACACCTCTCCATTAGTGCATGTAGAGGTACTGAGCATGTGTGTGTTATTCAGGCCTGTGTGTAATGTGTAATAACAGAGTGAAAACATTGTAATGTCCCCTTGCTTAATAAAGTATACATTATTATTATTATTATTATTATTATTATCTGCACCATGAAATTACCAACTTCTTCTCTGGGGAGTCTGGCACAACCTCCTCTGATTGGCCAACACTATGTTAAGCCTTTCCATGACGGGGTTACTACTGCTGTACACAGAGAACATACTACTACTGTACACAGAGAACATACTACTACTGCTGTACACAGAGAACATACTACTACTACTGCTGTACACAGAGAACATACTACTACTACTGCTGTACACAGGGAACAACATACTACTACTACTGCTGCTGTATACAGGGAACATACTACTACTACTGCTGTACACAGAGAACATACTACTACTACTGCTGCTGTACACAGAGAACATACTACTACTGCTGTACACAGAGAACAACTACTACTACTACTACTACTACTGCTGTACACAGGGAACAACATACTACTACTACTGCTGCTGTATACAGGGAACATATTCCTATTACTGCTGTACACAGGGAACCTACTACTGCGACTACGACTACTACTACTACTACTACTGCTGTACACAGAGAACATACTACTACTACTGCTGTACACAGGGAACATACTACTGCTACTACGACTACTGCTGTACACAGGGAACATACTACTACTGCTGTACACAGGGAACATACTACTACTACTGATGTACACAGGGAACATACTACTACTGATGTACACAGGGAACATACTACTACTGCTGTACACAGGGAACATACTACTACTGCTGTACACAGGGAACATACTACTACTACTGTATACAGGGAACATACTACTACTACTGTATACAGGGAACATACTAGTACTACTGCTGTACACAGGGAACATACTAGTACTACTACTGGGTTACAGGTGCATAGCATTGGCGACAGACACACAGGATATTAAACCTGTTTCAAGCTCTTTCAACCTGTAATTGTTTGTCAAGCACCAATATTTATAAAAAAAAAAAAATAAGTATAGTATAATAGTTTATTATTATCATTTTTAGGGGGGCTGAGATGAAATTTAGGAGGGCTTGTGCCCCCTTAAAAAGGGTCTAAAATCGCCAATGTGCAGGACTTTTACTTGTAACAGAGTATTTCTAAACTGTGGTATTACTTTTACTTAAGTGAAAGATCTGAGTACTTCCTCCACCACTGGTGGTTGCATGAATGAGCACATATTTGTGAAAGAACAATGTGGGTTTTTGCTAAGAATCAACTAAAAAAAATGACACAATGTAGGTTTAAAGTACCAAAAGTAAAAGTACTCATGGGTTTCTTTGAGTAAGAGATATATATAGATCGATAGATAGACAGACAGATATAGATAGATAGACAGATAGTAATAGATAGACAGACAGATATAGCTAGACAGACAGATATAGATAGATAGAGAGACAGTAATAGACAGACGATATAGATAGATAGATAGATAGATAGATAGATAGATAGATATATATAGATAGATAGACAGACAGATATAGATAGACAGACAGATAGATATAGATATATAGATAGACAGACAGACAGATATAAGTTAAATAAGTCACCTCATTGTGTTTATTTATCTTGATTTCTTTTTATATTTTGGTCTAACTTATTTTTAACAATGACTTTTTAGGCATTGCACACTGAAATGACAGCTTATCTTTTTCACAGTTGCAGTGTATTTATGAACGACATCAAATGACAGTTAAGAAGGGACCAGGCTGTGTTTGGGGTTTTAAGCCCCCAACGTCGTCTTCCAGGCAGCGCTGCATGGAAGACACTAGGATTAGATAATGGTTATAGTTAGGGTTAAGGTTAGTGAGCCAGTATGTGACTGATATGAAACCATATCATATATATGTCTGTCTGTCTGTCTGTCTGTCCGTCTGTCTGTCCGTCTGTCTGTGTGTCCGTCTGTCTGTCTGTCCAGACCAGCCGCCCACCCTCCGGTGAACTGCATGACTCATATCACGACTGCTATCACGTCAGTGTGAGCTGACCGGACAGACCTGCACTCACCGCGCACACTCACACTCACATAACGCACATGTATAAATAATGCGCAATAACACGCCTCCGGCCATGCGTAACAGTTAGCACACTCCGCTTCATATGAATTCAAGATGAAGGTTACTCACAGATATTTCCTGGTGGTGGTGCAGCTCTCTGCGTCCTCCTCCAGCTATTAGAAGAAGAATAGGAATAAATGAGAGGCTTTTCTTTTCGTCCTCTCAGTCACTCATTTCTCAGCTTTGTTCCACGCTCGTTATTCGGTTTCTTTCCGTACATGTGCAACGAGAAGCTCCAGCTGCCGCTCAGACTCAGAGCCGCACATTCACAGATTATATACCGCTACCAGACACAACCCGGCCCGCCGACCAATCAGCAGCGAGCTTCGCTATCGGTACTTCACCCCTTCCCTCCCCCACCCGCGGTGTCGTCACAAGGACAAGAGGATGACGGGAATCACGGAAGTACTAGCCGAGAGCGCCTGTTAGGTAACAGCAGAGCCGGTCTACGGAGAGACTTATTAGAAATTATTTGGTAACAGAGATCCGGAGGTGGATGAAGTACTCTGATATAACACTGCAGTGTAGAAATACTATAAAGTATTTGCTTCAAAAATATATATATTAAGGTACTGTGCAAATATAACAGGTATAAACAGTCATTTGTTCCTCTCAGTCAAGCTCATTAACCCTTGTGTTGTCTTTGGTTTCTAAATGTCTCTATCAGAAATATGGATTTCTTTTAAACTTCCTAATATGAATTAACAGTACAACAAAAGATCAGATCTCTAATTCCATTGAATTTGGGGTGTTTTGTTAAACTGTTTAGCATTTGATAAAGAAATGGAAACGTATCCTCGCTGAACGTTGACATACACCAGTCTGGGATTATCCTTCCTTTAATATGAGTCTATATAATTCATAATTTCTGCTTTTTTAAGTCAAGGATTAGGTATTATTTCCGATAAATGAGGTTTATTGAGTGTTAAACTGGTAATAGGTTGGTGTTAGTGGTGTTCATACATGGTAGTGTAAAGAAGTGGCAGCAAAACGGAGCGCCAAAAGTGTCGAAAAAAGGGACAAAAACGTCAGAAAAAGTGCCGATTTTTGGTGTTTTGGCCCGAGAGGACGACAAGTGCATGGTCCAATGGAGGAGAACATGAGCAGCGATGAATGTATGACTATGAATTCATTAATATATATCTGTGACTGAATGTATGTATGGATATGAATGGAGGAATGAATGCTGAATGTATGGATATTTATGACTGAATGCATGGATGTTTATGGAAGTAGGAACGAGTGTTTGTAAGGCATATATGGAAGGATGGCTTTTTATAGAATGTATAAATATATATATATATATATATATATATATATATATATATATATATATATCCATCCATCCATCTTCGTCCGATAATATATATATATATATATATATATATATCCATCCATCCATCTTTCGTCCGATAATATATATATATATATATATATATATATATATATATATCCATCCATCCATCTTCGTCCGATAATATATATATATATATATATATATATATATATCCATCCATCCATCTTCGTCCGATAATATATATATATATATATATATATATATATATATATATATATATATATATATATCCATCCATCCATCTTCATCCGATAATATATATATATATATATATATATATATATATATCCATCCATCCATCTTCGTCCGATAATATATATATATATATATATATATATATATATATATATATATATATATATATATATATATTATCCGATACCGGATAAGCGGATGAAGATGGATGGATGATATATATATATATATATATATATATATATATATATATATATATATATATATAAATAATGTATAATATAAGAATAATGTATAGGCTATTAATTAATTGTATTAGGCTATAATTATTGATGTATTGATCTGTCAATTACTTAAATGTTGCAGCTGGTAAACTCAATATCTTTATCTCTAATAATGCATAAGAATGTATTTATTACGTTTTGTCTTAATAATCTGAATCTGCAAAGTAACTAAAGTTATCTGTTGTTACTGTCCATTCCCAAAATAAGAATGTATGCTACACTGCAGTTAGGAGCAGTTAGTACAGAAGCAGTGACGGTGAGTCTGTCGCTGCAGACTACGTTAGTGGCCTGACGTATGTGTGTTGCTGTGTGTGTCGATCTCTTATGGCGTTTTTCCGTCACATGGTACCTGCTCGCCTCTGCTCTCCTTTTTTAGGTTTTCCGTTCTGATAAAAAAGTCCCTGGTACCTGCTAACAGGTACTTTATGTAGTACCACCTCCGTGGGGGTTCCCAGAGAGCTGAGGCGATACCAAAAGGTGACGTGAAAACCTGCAGACTCCTGATTGGTCGGAGAGAATGGTCACTAATCACTGTCATCATTGCTATAGCGACAGACGGGGGGGTCCTGAAGAAACACGCCATTTTTAAATAGTTTAGCCAGCGGTGGTTTTGTTGCTGCCTCCAGAAACTAAATGTCTGTGTGTGTACACATGGATGTTTCCCATGAACATAAATATATTCTGATCTGATTACAGCAAAGACAACGTCAGCTGTATTGACGGCTAAATAGGCTCCAGAATATTTCCTTCCGGATT
The DNA here is from genome assembly GCF_031162955.1 of Sander vitreus. Lineage (NCBI taxonomy): Eukaryota > Metazoa > Chordata > Actinopteri > Perciformes > Percidae > Sander > Sander vitreus. The sequence goes on along the minus strand of NC_135858.1, from coordinate 772,807 downwards.
TTTTAAATGACATATATATCTGTATTTATGTCAAAACCTCGAGACTTTCAAACATCAACATGTCATTTATTAAATGTATTTGTGTCCAAATGACATATATAAACATGTTTTCCTATTCTATGTTGTCTGGAAACGCTTCCAACACGCTTGTCTGTCGCGTGAAAAATAAGCGTCGGTTCTATTTCTAGCATGCATGCGTTTTCTGAAACGTGCGTGTTACGCAGGCAGTGTGCACGCTCTAACCTGTTACCCTGGGAGCCCAAATAAAAACAGACACGCCGCACAGGCAGTGTGAAGCCGGCCTAAATCACGCTTAAGGCTAGCAGCCCAAGAGATCAGCTGCAGTCACGGTATCTACATTTTGCTTTGGTCCGAATCAGTTGGTGAGTTTGTAAACTTGGAGTGATCTCCCGTTGGTTCAGTTTGGTTTCACACCTGGAAAAATACCAAGCATACCAAAATGTGCTCATTTTATTTAAACAATCAGACATTGTTTTCGCGAGTGACGTGACTACGTCTGCTCTGGTCACCGAGACTTCGCTCTGCTCTGCCGGCGTCTGTCTCCAACTTTAGCGGCGGCTGATTTGACCACGGAGATACGAGTGACGGACGGCGAGCTTGACCGCTGTGTATTTCTGAGAGAAACACTGCAAACTGCTACAGTTTGACTGTTAACACACCTGACTACAGGAGACATCAGCTCAGACTGCTGAACACACCTGACTACAGGAGACATCAGCTCAGACCGCTGAACACACCTGACTACAGGAGACATCAGCTCAGACCGCTGAACACACCTGACTACAGGAGACATCAGCTCAGACCGCTGAACACACCTGACTACAGGAGACATCAGCTCAGACCGCTGAACACACCTGACTACAGGAGACATCAGCTCAGACCGCTGAACACACCTGACTACAGGAGACATCAGCTCAGACCGCTGAACACACCTGACTACAGGAGACATCAGCTCAGACCGCTGGACACACCTGACTACAGGAGACATCAGCTCAGACCGCTGAACACACCTGACTACAGGAGACATCAGAGACAACAAACTCTATCGAGCTTCAACCGAACTAAATGAGGCAGGTGTGAAAGCCCCACTGGGAGAGCTACAGTCAGGGACTTAATGATGCATTCAGGTGCACCTCGTAAATTCTGCAATCCATACTCAAATGACCATGAAGGCCGTTTAAAGCAGGACATTTTCAGGTCAGAGGCTGTCAGTGGTTTCCCAACACTCATTTTAAGACCAGAGGGTATCGTAGCTTCCCGGCCCCAGCAAGTTTGAAGAAGGAAACATGGAGGACCACACGTATTCAAAAGTCTTCTTCTTCGCCCAGTAAAAGAAAAAGGATATAGAAAAGAGCAAGAGACCGGCTTCTTGAAGCGTGAAGGCTACCGTAGCTGTAATACGTACTTTGAACTGCGTGGCGCGAGAGAGTTGATTGATATATGATCTCAACGCTAGACGGGAGACATTCCCACACGCTGGACCTTTAAGCGCCTGAAATGTTTCATGGAGGCATCTGAAACTAAAAAAAATACCTACAGGAATTGCTTCAGGTTTCAAATAAACTGCTCCAAACAGCTTTTGGTGTGAAAGCAAAACGCTGTGAATCTAAAGATGCCTTTTGGGAAACCCAACGCCGGCCAGTGAGTCACAGCGTAATCCCGTCCAGGAAGCTTTCCTTTGTCTGGTTTTGCCAACGTCACTGGGATCTGCATTCAGCAGCAAAGATCACAGGCAGAGGATGAAGAGCTCACAGCCAGACAAAAGAGCCTGTGAAGGGTTAAAAGTACACAAAGCATTCCTCCTCTGTCTTTTTTTCCAGGAACAGAGAGAACATTTGAACAAGACAGAGACACAGGGAGGTACAGTGGTGGTCAGACACTGAACGGGGTTTTAAACTTCACACAGCCCAAAGAAAACAGCGACGAATGAGATGTGCCACGTAAGACATTTTAACGTGGCTCTCTAGCTGCTCATGACGGGAACACACTGCAAGATGCCAGATGTAGTTCAAGAGACATCACTAAACATAACCTTTAAATTATTACTTCCCGGGAGTACACTGTAGCACTCACTCCCCATCGAGCCAGTAACGAAGGGAATGATCATGTTTGTATCATTATTCTCATTTTCATTTACTTAATATTACAATGATTATAGTGTGACTTTTGCAAGGATCTGTAGCAAACAAAGATGTTTTTCTTTAGTCTGTAGGATAGTTAGTATGCCGAGACGTCTCTGCAGCTCCACAATACTTCATTCAGAATGTTTAGACACATATTTAGCCTTTTACAAATACTGCGCCCCCCCCTGGGATTTGGATAATGCACTAGTCCATATTGTGATTAATTGTGCAGCCCTAGTATCTACCGACATTAAGTCACACAACATTAAACACACAACTGCACAACTATTACAGAGAAGCATGCAGTTGTTGCCAATAAAAATCTTATTTTAAAGGCTCCCTCCAACAATGCTTATACAGATATGTATAAAAAAGAAAAGCAAATCATGAATATATATATATATATATATATAATATATAGCGCTTTTCAAAGTCCTCGAAGACGTTTGAAGAGTTCAAGAGAGTGGGGGCGGCGACTGAAAACGCTATGTCGTCCCCCGGGTTTGGCGCTTGGCAAGGGAGTAAGTCTCTCTCCACAACGCGTAGCTCCTATGGCGCCATTTTGATGCTACCAAGCCATCACCTCCCGTTAGCATCCCGTTAGCATCCCATCGACTGCCATTCATTTTGACGTCACTTTGACAGAGAATACCTTTTTATAAC
>NC_135858.1:760000-765000 GCF_031162955.1 Sander vitreus | reverse complement strand
GATGAAGCGACGTGATGAAGCGACGTGATGAAGCGACGTGATGAAGCGACGTCATGAAGCGACGTGATGAAGCGACGTGATGAAGCGACGTGATGAAGCCACGATGAAACCACAGTTTCTGCAAGTTCCCGCAACTTCATCCCATAATATTGCATAAATATCCCGCATATTCCATCACATTTTTTAAGAAAACGTGCCGCATAATCAAGGATTTTTGCCCAAAACAATCACAAAAAACTCATTTTTCTGGAAGGACTGGGCATTACACTTAACGGTTACTGCTGTGCATGTAAACGCACTGACTGTTCCTTTCTTATAACCCTGTTTCTCTGCTCACAGTGTGGGAAACGTGTGGGAATCGACCCTGGATCCTGTTAGTGCCATACCCACCCCCTCCCGCTCTCTTCAGTCCAGCCTTCGTCTGGTTCACTTCTTAGTTATATGACCTGGATAGTTTGTTGACAAGTGGATTAACATATTACATAAATACGATCGTGTAATACTCTGTCGTTGTGCAGAGAGGCTGACTGATTGGGGGTGATGTAACACTTTTGCCGCCAGGGCTGAAACAGCATTATGGTGATCTCTGGGATTTTTAGACAGTGTCGTGACTAAGTGATCATACTATACCACCTTACTATTGACCTGCTGCATTATTTGCCAGTCTGTTCAAAATCCTGAAATGTTCTGGTGTACGGATGATGAGTGGTTGTTGGCGACTTTTGTTTCTAAAGCATGGCAAAAAAGACAAGAAGGTTTAATTGTTTAATTTATGTTGCTATTGTGGTATCTGGTTGAATTAATGAAGACACTAAGAACAACCAGTCATGACCGAAAGAACAAGATCCAGGGTACAAGCGGCCGAAATGGGTTTCCTCAGGAGGGTGGCTGGCGTCTCCCTTAGAGATAGGGTGAGAAGCTCAGTTATCCGTGAGGAGCTCGGAGTAGAGACGCTGCTCCTTCGTGTCGAAAGGAGCCAGTTGAGGTGGTTCGGGCATCTGGTAAGGATGCCCCCTGGGCGCCTCCCTAGGGAGGTGCTCCAGGCACGTCCAGCTGGGAGGAGGCCTCGGGGAAGACCCAGGACTAGGTGGAGGGACGTCCAGCTGGGAGGAGGCCTCGGGGAAGACCCAGGACTAGGTGGAGGGACGTCCAGCTGGGAGGAGGCCTCGGGGAAGACCCAGGACTAGGTGGAGGGATTATATCTCCAACCTGGCCTGGGAACGCCTCGGGATCCCCCAGTCGGAGCTGGTTAATGTGGCCCGGGAAAGGGAAGTTTGGGGTCCCCTGCTGGAGCTGCTACCCCCGCGACCCGACCCCGGATAAGCGGATGAAGATGGATGGATGGATGGATGGACTAAGAACAACCCTTTTGAACCATGCGTTCGGCGCGCAGACCCTTTTTTCTGCTGTCAAACTAGCAAAAGTGGATTTGGACACTAAACGCACCTGCACCAGGCGCAGTAATAGCGTTACTGAAGGCTAGCTGTAGTCTCGCGCTGAAGTCCCGTTGGAATTCAGTTGTTGCAGGAAATAGTAAACAAACAAACGCGAACCATTTCTTTTCCACGTTAGATCAACACACGTTAGATCAACACACGTTATTCTTACTCCAAGCTTCTTCCCTTGTGAACACCTCCGATCTTGGCGCACAGACCCTTTTTTCTGTCGTCAAACTAGCAAAAGTGGATTTGGACACTAAACGCACCTGCACCAGGCGCCATCCTGCCGGTAGCTAGCTAGCTTGCGCAGTAATAGCGTTACTGAAAGCTAGCTGTAGTCTTGCGCTGAGGTCCCGTTGGCAACGCAAACCATTTCTTTTCCACAGTAGATCAACACACGTTATTCTTACTCCAAGCTTCTTCCCTTGTGAACACCTCCGATCTTCACTCTTCACTCACTATGCTCCGATCTGCACACTGCTGTTTACCGACGGGAGAGAAAGCAGAAGCAAAGATGCCAGTCGATCGGTCGCTAGTCCGGCTAGCAGGCCGAGCTAGCTAGCTACCGGCAGGATCGAGACAGGTGACAGTACAAACTTTGAATTTAAACGGTTTCTTCACAATGTCTGAGTGGAAAACGCGTCTTGTTGTCACGTAAGGGCCCTGTTCATGTTGCACTGACATTTTAATTGCATTTGTGTCTGTTAAGAGGCACAAAGGCTCCCTTTAGAAGGCCCTGTTTACACGAATACGCTCGTGCCTTTCATTTAGACGGCGAAAAACGCAAAAAAGTCAAACCACCATCCTGTGTGTGTGTGTGTGTGTGTGTGTGTGTGTGTGTGTGTTTGCATTGCTTGGAGCAGTAACTCCTCCTTCTCGTCTGTCCAGTCAGAATTGTCAGCTTTTGTTGTTCTCTTGGTGCTACTAGTGAGAGAAGTAGGAGGAAGGATCTACGCAGGCGCGAGGACTTGGTGGATCACATTTCACACACTTTTGCGTCACCACATGCACGCAGATTCCCCCCCCCTCCCCATAACGCTCGTCTAAACACGGAATAAAAAGTGAGAACGCAACACCACTTTTGCGTTTTCTCTTCAGATCGTTTCCGTCTAAACAAAGCCTAAAATGCCCTGACAACTCAACACGTTCTCACACACATCTCATAAAATATGGACGCTTGGTCAGGGGCCTTTGTCGTTCTTATTGACGCTAAAAGTCTCCTTTAGAGCTATAAGTAAACGTGCTTGGTCGGGACTATTGACGTCCCTTTAGCGCTATAAGTAAACGTGCTTGGTCGGGACTATTGACGTCCCTTTAGCGCTATAAGTAAACGCGCTTGGTCGGGACTATTGACGTCCCTTTAGCGCTATAAGTAAACGTGCTTGGTCGGGACTATTGACGTCCCTTTAGCGCTATAAGTAAACGTGCTTGGTCGGGACTATTGACGTCCCCTTTAGCGCTATAAGTAACGAGCTTGGTCGGGACTATTGACGTCCCTTTAGCGCTATAAGTAAACGAGCTTGGTCGGGACTATTGCCGTCCCCTTTAGCGCTATAAGTAAACGAGCTTGGTCGGGACTATTGACGTCCCCTTTAGCGCTATAAGTAACTGAGCTTAGTCGGGACTATTGACGTCCCCTTTAGCGCTATAAGTAAAGCGCTGGTCGGGACTATTGCCGTCCCTTTAGCGCTATAAGTAAACGCGCTTGGTCGGGACTATTGCCGTCCCTTTAGCGCTATAAGTAAACGCTGCTTGGTCGGGACTATTGACGTCCCTTTTGACGCAGTTATGTTAAGGAAAAGGTCGTGGGTGGGCGTACGGTTCTGTGACACACGGGAGGAAAGAAAAAGGGACTATAGCAAGCGTGACAAGCGGGACGTGAACCCCGCTCTCCTGGGTGAAAGTCCTGTGTTTGACCCATCCACCCCCCCAACCAACATACTCCTTACATACTCCTCTCTAAATCCTCTCTAACTGCTGCTCTCCCCGGTGCGTTACACAAACACGCTGAAAGACGCCTTTTTCGTCCCATCAGACGCTGACAGCCACTGTCCAAACGTCCTGATTTTACGAGTTCGGAATAAGAACGGGTTGGACAACTGGCATTTTAGCTAACTGGGAGCTCTGGACGTAGCTGCAGCAACTCCAGTTTGTTAGCACAGATTTTGCTCGTTTGTTTTCCTATCGACAGTTCTCGGAGATATATAGCGATCAAAAGTCCATTTGATATCTGTTTGAGGATATGTAGTGCTCAAAGACATACGAATGTGTGTATGTACATCTTCGACACTTTGCTTTCCTTCCTGCATTGAAGAAAAGAGGCTCTGTTTCTGTCCATGTGACTCAACTGTTACTCGGCATTTTCTTGTTTCATCTTGTCTTTAACCTACATTTCCCCCCAATTTCATTTCCTCTTATCTCTGTGGTAAATTCCCTTGTTTGTTCAGCTTTCTTCATCTAGCCTCCATCCGTCATTAACATTTCAGAGGTTAAAGTACACTTTTCACTCTCTGTAGAAGTCTAAGATTGTGAAGTTAGCCATTAAGAGGCTTTGTATCTGTTATTCTTCCATTCAAGGACACATCCTGTTACAACTGTCACGTCTGCCTCCGCTCTTATTGTGTTTTGTATTTGTTTTTCATGGACTTCCTGTTTTATTTTTGAAATCCACTGTTGTGTCTGTATTCCCGTTCACTTGTCTTCCTGTCTTTGTTTGTTTTCCCGCCTTTTTTGATTACCTGTCCCCTGCTTACACACCAACCAGACGGCCTACCGAAAAATGCCTCAAAACACACTGAGGCGATGCCGACTTGAGCGTACGCTCTGCGGCGCTTCTCTGTATCGTTTCCCAGAAAATGAAAACTGGCAGCTGATTGGACGAACACGTCACGTGGGTCTGGTTTCTCTGGAAATTCAAAGCCAGACAGACAGGCTTGTTCAGAATACGATCTCATATTGGACTAAAATAGATCACCGAAACGTGTTCCTGAAAACATCTGTGTGTGTCTGTGTGTGTACCTGTGTGTAGTTGTTTTCCCATCCCCCGTGTATACACACTCACCTGTGTTCACTTACCCTTTGCCAGATTGTTGTAGCTCCTTGTGTGACTCACCCTCCAGCGTTTTCTTGTCTAGTTTTCCCAGTGTATCCTGATCCTTTGCTTGTATCATCGACCACGTTTTCCTGCCTGTTGGACTTGTACCGTTGCCTGCATTGTTCTTCAAACAATCAATCACTTACCTTTTACCTCTGGTTCCTGAGTCGTCCATTCAAGTCCGCCATTGTGCCCTGACAACAACCTGTTATTTAGATTACAGTTGTCTCAGAGTACCCCTCTGACAGCGTGCTGTGTTTACGAGGTCTAGAGAGATGTTGCCTCAATTCCGGTTTCCGGGCGACAATACAGATTAGCGCCGCCTGCTGTTATGGAGACGTATTACGTCTCGAGCACGCGCAGAACGTACGCTCAAGTCGGCGTCTCTTCGGTGTGTTCTGAGGCACTTTTTGGACCTCGGGGAGCCGACTGATCAGTCACACTGACTTTTCTGCTGACGGGCGGCC
>NC_135858.1:750000-755000 GCF_031162955.1 Sander vitreus | reverse complement strand
GGGGTTTGGGGCTGGGTCCGTGGGACTGTTTCTGGGGGATGAGTCTGAGGGAAGAACAGGAGACAAGGGTGAGGAGAATACAGAAGACAAAAAGTAGGTGTTATATGTCAACAAGACATTTTGGCCTAGGTTGACCCCCATTTTTTATAAAATGACTGGACTATGGGGGAATTTTGGGTCTCTGTAAATTAAAGAGTATGGTCTAGACTTGCCCTATATGAAAATTGTCATGAGATGACTTCTCTTGAATATTTTTCATGAGCTGAAAGACTTTTTCTATGTACAAAAAAAGGCCTATTTTTAGGCTGGCCACAATAAAAGGCCACTCTAAAATGTGCAGTTTTCCTGGGTTGGGGGGTCTGGGAGGGGTCCGAAAACCAGTCAGTATCTGGTGTTAGGGTTCATCTGTGGAGAGAACACCTCTCCAAAGTGCCAGACGCCATCGAATGTGAGCATTTGCCCACTCAAGATGAGAGAGAGAGAGAGAGAGAGAGAGAGAGAGACAGAGAGAGAGAGAGACAAAGAGAGAGAGAGAGACAGAGAGAGAGACAGAGAGAGAGAGAGAGAGACAGAGAGAGAGACAGAGAGAGACAGAGATAGAGAGAGAGACAGAAAGAGAGAGAGACAAAGAGAGAGATAGAGAGAGAGACAAAGAGAGAGAGAGAGAGACAAAGAGAGAGAGAGAGACAGAGAGAGATAGAGAGAGAGACAAAGAGAGAGAGAGAGACAGAGAGAGAGACAGAGAGAGAGAGACAGAGAGAGAGACAGAGAGAGACAGAGATAGAGAGAGAGACAGAGAGAGAGACATAGAGAGAGAGAGAGACAGAGAGAGAGACAGAGAGAGAGACAGAGAGAGAGAGACATAGAGAGAGACAGAGAGAGAGAGATAGAGAGAGAGAGAGAGAGACAGAGAGAGAGAGAGAGAGAGAGAGAGAGAGAGAGACAGAGAGAGAGAGAGAGACAGAGAGAGAGAGAGAGAGAGAGAGAGAGAGAGAGAGAGAGAGAGAGAGACAGAGAGAGAGACAGAGAGAGAGAGAGAGAGAGAGAGAGAGAGACAGAGAGAGAGAGAGAGAGACAGAGAGAGAGAGAGAGAGAGAGAGAGAGAGAGACAGAGAGAGAGAGAGAGAGAGAGAGAGAGAGAGAGACAGAGAGAGAGAGACAGAGAGAGAGAGAGACAGAGAGAGACAGAGAGAGAGAGACAGAGAGAGAGAGAGAGAGAGAGAGACAGAGAGAGAGAGAGAGAGACAGAGAGAGAGAGAGAGAGAGAGAGAGACAGAGAGAGAGAGAGAGAGAGAGAGAGAGAGACAGAGAGAGAGAGAGAGAGAGACAGAGAGAGAGAGAGAGAGAGAGACAGAGAGAGAGACAGAGAGAGAGAGAGAGAGAGAGCAGAGAGAGAGAGACAGAGAGAGACAGAGAGAGAGAGGGAGCAGAGAGAGAGAGAGAGACAGAGAGAGAGACAGAGAGAGACGAGAGAGGCATAGAGAGAGAGAGACAGAGAGAGAGAGAGAGAGAGACGAGAGAGCAGAGAGAGAGAGAGAGAGACAGAGAGAGACAGAGAGAGAGAGACAAAGAGAGAGAGACAGAGAGAGACAGAGAGAGAGAGAGAGAGACAGAGAGAGAGAGACAGAGAGAGAGAGAGAGAGAGACAAGAGAGAGAGAGCAGAGAGACAGAGAGAGAGAGAGAGCAGAGAGACGAGAGAGAGACAGAGAGAGAGAGAGAGACAGAGAGAGACAGAGAGACAGAGAGAGAGAGAGACAGAGAGAGAGACAGAGAGAGAGAGAGACAGAGAGAGAGAGAGAGAGACAGAGAGAGAGAGACAGAGAGAGAGAGAGAGAGACAGAGAGAGACATAGAGAGAGAGACAGAGAGAGAGAGAGAGAGAGAGAGACATAGAGAGAGAGAGAGACAGAGAGAGAGAGAGACAGAGAGAGAGAGAGAGAGAGAGAGAGAGAGAGAGAGAGAGAGAGAGACAGAGACAGAGAGAGAGACATAGAGACAGAGAGAGAGATAGAGAGACATAGAGAGAGAGAGAGAGACAGAGAGAGAGAGAGAGAGAGAGAGAGAGAGAGAGAGAGAGAGAGAGAGAGACATAGAGAGAGAGAGAGAGACAGAGAGAGACAGAGAGAGAGACAGAGAGAGAGAGAGAGACAGAGAGAGAGAGAGAGAGAGAGAGAGAGAGAGAGAGAGAGAGAGAGAGAGAGAGAGACGTAAAGAGAGAGAGAGAGAGAGAGAGAGAGACAGAGAGAGAGAGAGAGAGACAGAGAGAGAGAGAGAGAGAGAGACGTAGAGAGAGACATAGAGACAATAATAAAAAATACAATCAGCTGCTACCTGTAGATGAATGAGCCTTATTAATAGTAATAAACTGGTGTGTGAGTGTGTAAATATTATGTTTGCATAACATTAGTCACGTCCTTTTGCATCTTATCCTTATCTGACAGCTCATTATATGACCAAACAGAAGTTACATCCAGGAATAAAGATATCAAATGAAGAATACCGGTGTGATGCATCTGTGAGGTTACTGTGGGCTTCAGTAGGGTCATGTGTCTTTTATCGTGAGCTGATTATGGCCTGTAATAAAAATATTATAGCTCTGAAGTACGGAATGAACTTCAGAGAAGAAAATAAAGCAAACTTACTCAGTGAATGATTGACAAACTGTAAACACACACACACACACACAGACACACAGACACACACACACACACACACACACACACACACACACACACACACACACACACACACACACACACACACACACACACACACACACACACACACAGACAGACACACACACACACACACACACACACACACACACACACAGACAGACACACACACACACACACACACACACACGTAGACACACACACACACACACACACACAGACACACACACACACACACACACACACACACACACACACACACACATACACAGAGAGAGACACACACACACACACACACACACATACACAGAGAGAGAGAGACACACACACACACACACACACACACACACACACACACACACACACATACACAGAGAGAGACACACACACACACACACACACACACACACACACACACACACACACATACACAGAGAGAGAGACACACACCCACACACACACACTCATGATGACTAATGGATGTCATCTCATTTGCCAGCCTCATACTTCTGGGCAGCATTGCCTCACCCACTTCCTGCTGTAGCTAATGTCAACACTTAGTATGTAGAAACTGTTAGCAGCCATCGTGTGAATCTGCATCCCACCACCTTCTTCCTCAAACACTGTGTTTTCCTGTGTTGTAACAAGGTTCCTTCTATCGCAGCTGGACCAAAACCTTCCTCACTTACTACTCTGACACTCCTTCTTTACCATTTTCTGACATTTTAGAGACCAAACAAGGAATCGATCAATTAAAAAAACATAATCGAGATACATCGACGATGAAAACCCTGGTTAGTTGCAGCTCTGCTTGAGACAGTGAATCCATCACAGTGAACAGCATGCGTGTTGTAATGTTTGTCGAGCTAGGCTTAATAGTTACCTGGCACCTTATATCGGTGCGTTCAGGTGCTTGGGAGAAGGTAGGAAAAAGGGAGTTGGGCTGTTTCATAGATAGCTACACATACGTTATCAACACTTTTCACGTAGTATTTAGAAATTGTTAGACACACACACACACAGACAGACGCACACACACATACGCACGCACACACACACACACACAGACAGACAGACGCACACACACATACGCACACACACACACACACAGACAGACACGCACACACACATACACACACACACACACACAGACAGACAGACAGACGCACACACACATACGCACACACACACACACAGACAGACGTACACACATACGCACACACACACACACAAAGACAAACAGACAGACGCACACACACATACGCATCACACACACACACACAGACAGACAGATGCACACATACGCACACACATACACACACACACAGACAGACACACACAGACAGACGCATACACACACACACAGACAGACAGATGCACACACATACGCACACACAGACAAACAGATAGACAGACACACACAGACAGACAGACGCACACACACACACACACACGCACACACACACACACACACACACAGACAGACGCACACACACATACGCACGCACACACACACACACAGACAGACAGACACGCACACACACATACGCACACACACACACACAGACAGACAGACAGACGCACACACACATACACACACAGACAGACGCACACACACACACACACACACACATAGCCCAGTGTAGTTTAGTGGGTGTCATGTGAAGAGAAGTAGTGTCTCTTTCCTGCTCCCCTTCCCATTATGTTTTCCTCTCTCAGTGTCTTTTGGTTCCTCTGATGTTTCTTTCTGTTTCTGGCGGGACCGTAGACCAGCCCTCCAACCTCAGAACTGTTCCTCTGATGTTTCTTTCTGTTTCTGGCGGGACCGTAGACCAGCCCTCCAACCTCAGAACTGTTCCTCTGATGTTTCTTTCTGTTTCTGGCGGGACCGTAGACCAGCCCTCCAACCTCAGAACTGTTCCTCTGTCACTGAGTGGTACAGTTTTACCACTGGGCACCAAACAGGCTTTTACCTGCACTACCACCAGTCAATCAGCTGATTAATTCCATACACTGTGGATGTTGTTGTTGCTGCTGCCACCAGTTATAACCGTTGTAATGCCTCTGTCTCTCTGCCTGTCTCTCTGTCTGTTTCTCTGTCTGTCTGTCTGTCTCTCTGCCTGTCTATCTGTCTGTCTGTTTCTCTGTCTCTCTGCCTGTCTCTCTGTCTGTCTGTCTGTTTCTCTGTCTGTCTGTCTGTTTCTCTGTCTCTCTGCCTGTCTCTCTGTCTGTCTGTCTGTTTCTCTGTCTGCCTGTCTCTCTGTCTGCCTGTCTGCCTGCCTGCCTGTCTGTCTGTCTGCCTGCCTGCCTGTCTGTCTCTTTTTC
>NC_135858.1:732500-742500 GCF_031162955.1 Sander vitreus | reverse complement strand
AAGAAAAACACGTTTCATCCGCGATGTAATGGAGAAAAACTACACTACCCACAATCCTAAGCGTAACAGCAACGTCTCTGATTGGTCCAACTCGCTGTTACCATAGAAAACGTTTACAGTACCCGCGAAATCACAAAATACCCCACGTTTTTCTGGAAGGACTGACTAGTAAACAGCAGCAGTACAAGATGAGCCCAATAACACCTAAAACCAGTTTATTAGAGAAACTTCTAACCAAGTAAATGTTGTATTATGACATAATGAATGTAGATGATTACTCCCAGTGATTGATATTGGTACAGTGTATGTGAACATACTCAGATTTCAGGTCTAGCCAGTTCCTCTGAGCAGCAGGTAGAGAGCAGAGATGGTAATGGCAGTGGCGGTGTAGGTAAACGCCGCGTTATAAAGAGTGTTTGTCCTGATTCGTTCTCCCAGCGTCCTCTGGGCCTCCTCCAGATGCCTCACCACTGCTTTGGACTCCCACTGGTCCTCCCTCTCTGGTCTCTTTGGACTCACCGGGCTCGCTAACGTAGTTTCAGCCTGTGGTCTGGTCTCCAGCAGCCGTCTCACCACGGACAATTCACCCTCAACTCTCCCGAGTCCTTGCTCCAGTTGTCCTAGTTGTCCCAGTTGTGGCCGGACGGACTCCAGAAGGGACTCAGTCTTTTGGCTGCTGATCTGGAGGTCTTTTAAGGCTGAAAGAAGCACCGTGGGAGAGTTTGGGGTCGGAGCTCTCTTGTCCTGAGGGACAGTGTCCCTCTGTGTGAAGGCGTCATTCAGAGCCACCCTGAGGCTGTTGATGAGTGCTTGGAGCTCATCCTGCTGGTAGCGATGGTTTCCAGCCTGGACTCTGAGGGCTTCCTGCAGGCTCTCTGGGCCTTTCTGGGCCTCCAGCAGCAGACTCTTCAGCTCCTACAGATGAGAGAGGTACAGACCAATGCACACTGGTGTTCTGGTGACGTGCTTATACAAATAAAATACCTTTAAATAACAAGAAAAAGTCATTTCAGTAAGTATGCAAAGGGGAAAAACGTCAAAATGTCAACAGATCTAAGCCCAACCTGGCCTCTGAGCACAGTCCAATATTAACTTTTTCATTTTCCAATGGCAGTACAAACATTTACCAGACATAACCATACATACCATACCATAAAACTGTATAAGATAGAATGTGATTAAAATGCTGCAGCTCATTGTGTTGGCGTTGCTGTCATAAAGAAGCTAGTCTCGCATTGCCAGACCTATCTCCACAGCGCTGTAACGTCTGGCTACAAACGCTCTGGGTTGTTTGCATTTCTTTAAGGCCCAGACACACCAACCAGACGGCCGACCGTCGTCAGAAAAGCCAGTCGGACTGATCAGTCTCCCCGAGGTCCAAAAAGTGCCTCAGAACACACTGAAGAGACGCCGACATGCGCACGTTAACACAGGTGCGCATGTCTCTCATGTCACCTACATAATAAGGGACCCGACGGGAATCCATCCTCTAGTACAGGGGTGTCAAACTCATTTTCACCGAGGGTCACATCAGCATAATGTTTGCCCTCAAAGGGCCAGATGTAACTGTAAAACAGTATAAATGTAACCAAATATAATGTATAATAAATGTAACTACTCCGTAACATATTGTTAAATAACTTTCTGTATTTATTACTTATTGAAGTTACAAATATTACATATGCATTTGCATAGCTTGTTGCTCTGTTACTATAACAATAATCCTTTAAATTTTCAGGTTGAGACCCACATTACTCCATTGATCAACGATCAAACTACTCAAGTAAATAAAGAAAAATATTATCAAAACACAAGTTATGACATTAACTTTGTTTAAAACATTTTTGACACAGTAGAGAGGGTCAGAATAACATACGACAATAACAACGAACCAGCTGCTAAGAACGTGTGAGACAGCATTTTACAAAAAGAAATGGCTGCACACAGCCTGCAGGAGTAAACATTTGTCTGCATAAACACATAAACAACAAATACATTGCTACACATAAAGTAGTACATGTAATAAACTGAAAATAACAAAATAAGGGTTGTCTCAGTTCACAGCTATGAGTTATGAGCTATGAGGATATACCTGCCCCAACCAGCACCGTCAGACACCGCCTACCAAGAGCCTGGGTCCGTCCCAGGTTTTTCCTCGCCACTGTTGCATTTACGCACTTATGCATGCTTTTGGGGGATCACTGGAATCGTTGGGTCTTTGGAGTGTGGTCTAGACCTACTGTCTCTATCTGTAAAGTGTCCTGAGATAACTCTTGTTATGATTTGATACTATAAATAACAATAAATTGGCCTATTTTAGCAACCTGCCTACAGCAACTGACCTAATTTCTTTGATCAACCAACGTAGATTGTGACTGGTATTTGGCAAGGGGCGGGTGCTAATATTGGACGCTGCCTCTGAGGGCATCAAACAAGACATTTTCTGTCAGTATTGTAGTTCAAAATGTTACGATTAATGCTAAAAAACGATAGTACATGAATCCAACTGCGATCATCACCACCCCTCACCTGCAGGCGGACGCGGTTGATGTATGTCGATCCCATGACACCGATGAGGGCTCCGAGCACCGAGCCAATGACGGACCAGTTCTTGGTACGCTCCGCTCTCGTCCTCTCTTTCTCGTGGGACTCACGGACACCTGCGGAAAACAAGGCGAACTTCTCCCTCTCCGAACCCTCTGCATTCTCATACGCTGTCCGCAGACGACGCTCCTCCTGCAGTCAGGAGAGAGAACGAGGGAGCTTCATTTAGGATTTACTTCACCTGATCTGGTATTACATTATTAATTATCGGTCGTCTTCCCGTCGACCTGCAACTGGTTTTTAATTATGTTTTGTCAATTCTTTAACACATATTTAGTCCAGATAGAGCCTGTATCGGGGCCATGTTTAGTCCAGATAGAGCCTGTATCGGGGCCATATTTAGTCCAGATAGAGCCTGTATCGGGGCCATGTTTAGTCCAGATAGAGCCTGTATCGGGGCCATGTTTAGTTCAGATAGAGCCTGTATCGGGGCCATATTTAGTCCAGATAGAGCCTGTATCGGGGCCATGTTTAGTCCAGATAGAGCCTGTATCGGGGCCATGTTTAGTCCAGATAGAGCCTGTATCGGGGCCATGTTTAGTCCAGATAGAGCCTGTATCGGGGCCATGTTTAGTTCAGATAGAGCCTGTATCGGGGCCATATTTAGTCCAGATAGAGCCTGTATCGGGGCCATATTTAGTCCAGATAGAGCCTGTATCGGGGCCATATTTAGTCCAGATAGAGCCTGTATCGGGGCCATATTTAGTCCAGATGGAGCCTGTATCGGGGCCATGTTTAGTCCAGATAGAGCCTGTATCGGGGCCATGTTTAGTCCAGATAGAGCCTGTATCGGGGCCATGTTTAGTCCAGATAGAGCCTGTATCGGGGCCATGTTTAGTCCAGATAGAGCCTGTATCGGGGCCATGTTTAGTCCAGATAGAGCCTGTATCGGGGCCATGTTTAGTCCAGATAGAGCCTGTATCGGGACCATGTTTAGTCCAGATAGAGCCTGTATCGGGACCATGTTTAGTCCAGATAGAGCCTGTATCGGGGCCATGTTTAGTTCAGATAGAGCCTGTATCGGGAGCCTGTATCGGGGCCATATTTAGTCCAGATAGAGCCTGTATCGGGGCCATATTTAGTCCAGATAGAGCCTGTATCGGGGCCATATTTAGTCCAGATAGAGCCTGTATCGGGGCCATATTTAGTCCAGATAGAGCCTGTATCGGGGCCATATTTAGTCCAGATAGAGCCTGTATCGGGGCCATATTTAGTCCAGATAGAGCCTGTATCGGGGCCATATTTAGTCCAGATAGAGCCTGTATCGGGGCCATATTTAGTCCAGATAGAGCCTGTATCGGGGCCATATTTAGTCCAGATAGAGCCTGTATCGGGGCCATATTTAGTCCAGATAGAGCCTGTATCGGGGCCATATTTAATCCAGATAGAGCCTGTATCGGGACCATATTTAGTCCAGATAGAGCCTGTATCGGGGCCATATTTAATCCAGATAGAGCCTGTATCAGGGCCATATTTAGTCCAGATATAGAGCCTGTATCAGGGCCATATTTAGTCCAGATAGAGCCTGTATCAGGGCCATATTTAGTCCAGATAGAGCCTGTATCAGGGCCATATTTAGTCCAGATATAGAGCCTGTATCAGGGCCATATTTAGTCCAGATATAGAGCCTGTATCTGGACTAAATATTTAGTGCAATAAGCATTACTGGGGATTTCCACTGAATGCAGAACGGCTGCGGATCAGCTCCGCTGCGTGTCGGCTCCGTGCTCCGCCGTCCGTCAATACCAAGGGGGTCAGCTTCTCCTCGGACCCCGTAGCTCCTATGGCGCCATTTTGATGCTAACAAGCCATCACCTCCCGTTAGCATCCCGTTAGCATCCCATCGACTGCCATTCATTCTGACGTCACTTTGACAGAGAATAACTTTACATCTGAAGGGTTTAAAGACTCTATTTGTCCGTTGTTTATTTCTAAAGAAACACGACAATGTATAAAAGGCTCCATTACCTTGTAGCTCACGTTATGGCCCCGTAGCAGACGTTTTTATAACAATAGGCTAACGATTGGGTCATAACCACGAGACTTCCTGTCTCATAGTAGAGGAGTTACCGTATAGTACAGGAGAAGCTCTCAGGCAGTTTGGACTTCCATCAGCTGTTTAAGTGTAATGACTAATGTTAACTATCATTTTAGTGATCAATAATGAGCCTGTGTCTATGTTATCTCCTTACATATACCTACGCTCTCCGTCTCTGCTAGATTGGGAATGATTGAGATTTCTCTTGGCACAGCTACCAGAAGACTTCCAACTTTCAGACAGGTTGCTCACGTCACATCTACGTCTTCAAGCTCAGTTGGAGGCTGCTCAGTAACGCTCAGCCATCACCGGGAAAGAGCTTCTAATGTCCTTCACTGGTCTCCGTCCAGAGACACGGCATCTGTTGGTCCATTCTTATATACTGTCTATGGTCAATACCCACCAGGTGCGGATTTGTTGGCCGTGACTGACAGCTGAAGTCACGAGGACCCACGAGATCTCACGAATTCAGGTAGAATAGAACCACAAAACCACCACCAGTTAGTTTCCATCCAGAGGAGTAGAGGGGAAACAGCTCTGAGTTGTGTTTTCAAGGTGTAGTGCAGGGAGATATGATCCGCCGTGAGCACGCTGTATTTTATTTTGAAAATTAACCAGATGTTTTATTTTGTTTCTGTGCTCGACTTCCTGTCCCGCACTATCTGCCGTGCCACAAAGCTTCCTAGGAGCCCTCCAGAAACTCCAGGTATTTTCCCCCCATTTTGTAGTCTAGACATCCAATCTGGCAGACCTTTTAATGACATTTTTTCAAACGCTGCCACCCCTAGCCATCTCATAAGCCCACTCCTGGATTGATGGCACACCTTCATTCTTCCATCCTCTTGTGTTGTCGTCACCGTCGTCCATGAACTTGTCATTTTGACGCTTTTTCATGCTTTTGGCGCTTCTTAACACTTTCTTTTTTAATTAATGGTCAATAAACCTAATAAAATGACATTATACCCAGCAGATATGAATTATTTTGACTCATAGAATAGTTCAAATCAGATTATGTTGAGTGAATCATAGACTGGTTTATGTTAAAGTTTGGTCAGGATGCTGTTTTGAAACCATTTAAACACTTTTTTCAAATGCCACGAACTTATATAAAACAACCAAGATTCAGACGAAAAGAGAGCTGAGCCAGAAGGCAAAGCTCTCTATCTACCGGTCAGTTTTTGTTCCTACCCTCACCTATGGTCATGAAGGCTGGGTCATGACCGAAAGAACAAGATCCAGGGTACAAGCGGCCGAAATGGGTTTCCTCAGGAGGGTAGCTGGCGTCTCCCTTAGAGATAGGGTGAGAAGCTCAGTTATCCGTGAGGAGCTCGGAGTAGAGCCGCTGCTCCTTCACTTCGAAAGGAGCCAGTTGAGGTGGTTCGGGCATCTGGTAAGGATGCCCCCTGGGCGCCTCCCTAGGGAGGTGTTCCAGGCACGTCCAGCTGGGAGGAGGCCTCGGGGAAGACCCAGGACTAGGTGGAGGCACGTCCATTTGGGAGGAGGCCTCGGGGAAGACCCAGGACTAGGTGGAGGGACGTCCAGCTGGGAGGAGGCCTCGGGAGACCTAGGACTAGGTGGAGGGACGTCCAGCTGGGAGGAGGCCTCGGGGAGACCCAGGACTAGGTGGAGGGACGTCCCAGCTGGGAGGAGGCCTCGGGGAAGACCCAGGACTAGGTGGAGGGACGTCCAGCTGGGAGGAGGTCTCGGGGAAGACCCAGGACTAGGTGGAGGGACGTCCAGCTGGGAGGAGGTCTCGGGGAAGACCCAGGACTAGGTGGAGGGCACGTCCAGCTGGGAGGAGGCCTCGGGGAGACCCAGGACTAGGTGGAGGGACGTCCAGCTGGGAGGAGGCCTCGGGGAAGACCCAGGACTAGGTGGAGGCACGTCCAACTGGGAGGAGGCCTCGGGGAGACCCAGGACTAGGTGGAGGGACGTCCAGCTGGGAGGAGGCCTCGGGGAAGACCCAGGACTAGGTGGAGGGACGTCCCAGCTGGGAGGAGGTCTCGGGGAAGACCCAGGACTAGGTGGAGGGACGTCCCAGCTGGGAGGAGGTCTCGGGAAGACCCAGGACTAGGTGGAGGCACGTCCAGCTGGGAGGAGGTCTCGGGGAAGACCCAGGACTAGGTGGAGGCACGTCCCAGCTGGGAGGAGGCCTCGGGAAGACCCAGGACTAGGTGGAGGCACGTCCAGCTGGGAGGAGGCCTCGGGGAGACCCAGGACTAGGTGGAGGGACGTCCCAGCTGGGAGGAGGTCTCGGGGGAGACCCAGGACTAGGTGGAGGCACGTCCAGCTGGGAGGAGGCCTCGGGGGAGACCCAGGACTAGGTGGAGGGACGTCCAACTGGGAGGAGGCCTCGGGGAAGACCCAGGACTAGGTGGAGGCACGTCCAACTGGGAGGAGGCCTCGGGGGAGACCCAGGACTAGGTGGAGGGACGTCCAGCTGGGAGGAGGGATCCCCCAGTCGGAGCTGGTTAATGTGGCTCGGGAAAGGGAAGTTTGGGGTCCCCTGCTGGAGCTGCTACCCCCGCGACCCGACCCCGGATAAGCGGATGAAGATGGATGGATGGACCAAGATTCAATGGAAGTAATCATTAATCTTACTGGGACACAACAACATGGATGCATGAATGTTTATGTTGTATGTGTTCCATACAACGTACATGCATCCATGTTATTTTGACCTGACATAGGTCATCATGTAGCCCGGTCCAAAATCCCCTGGACCTTTGTATTTACATTTCTGATTCAGCTAACCTGCAGCAGTTTGTGCTCCAGCGTGGCCAGCTCCAGGTAATGGGCCTCCTCCCTGGAGACTCGGTCCAGCCGGTCTCTGACCTCTTTCAGCCTTCCCTGCAGGGCCTCCAGGCTGACGTGAGCCTCGCGCACCATCCCTCTGGCCACCATGAACGCGGCCTCAGCCTGGAACAAACACACATGTCTGAGACTCAGGATCTTTCTCAGTGTCTCATCATTAGTGAGGGGAACAGATCAAGACATCAACATAATCAAAGACCTGGAACCATATAGGAGACTTTCTGGTCTCTCTGTCTCTCTGTGTCTCTGTCTCTCTGTGTCTGTGTCTCTGTGTCTGTGTGTCTGTCTGTCTGTCTCTCTCTCTCTGTGTGTCTCTCTGTGTCTGTGTGTCTCTCTCTCTGTGTCTGTGTCTCTCTCTCTGTGTCTCTGTGTGTGTGTGTCTGTCTGTCTGTCTCTCTCTCTCTCTCTCTCTGTGTGTGTCTGTCGATCTCTGTCTGTGTCTCTCTTTCTCTCTGTGTGTCTCTCTGTGTCTGTGTCTCTCTCTCTGTGTCTGTGTCTCTCTGTGTCTGTCTCTCTCTCTCTCTCTCTGTCTGTCTCTCTCTCTCTCTCTGTCTGTCTCTCTCTCTCTCTCTGTGTCTGTCTCTCTCTCTCTCTCTCTGTGTCTCTCTGTGTCTCTCTCTCTCTGTGTCTGTGTCTCTCTATGTCTCTCTCTCTGTCTGTCTCTCTGTCTGTCTCTCTCCCCACCACGGTCCGCATGCCGACGCACTGGCCGACAACACACACACACAAAAAAACACAAATGTTTGATCAAGGGCTCGAGGATAGTGGCCAGAAATATCGGCCCGATTTATCGGGTCCAGCCAAGTTTGGGCTCGGGCAGAGAATCTAAACTCTACAACACACACACACACACACACACACACACACACACACACACACACACACACACAACATCCTGGATGTCCATCCAAGGTTTCCTGCTTCTTACGGTCTGCTGACCTCATGGACCTTGCTCTGGGCCATGCGGACCTCATTGAGCCCGACGAACTCCTCGTACCTCCCCCACCAGTAGTTGACCCAGGCATTGGCCGTATCAGCAAACCTCTGACTCCACTGCAGCCCCATATCACCTGCGTGCTGGAGGAGGGAGAGAAGGGGAAAAGAGGGTAATGTTTACATTTATTTGTGTGTTGTTTTTGTAGTATCAGATGATAATGGTTTATTAAAAAACAGTTAATAGCCAGTTGAAATACGTCAGTGATGTCTGTGGAGTTGTTCTTGTTGTAGAAAAATGTAGACTTGTGCTGCGTGTGTGGTAGGTTGGTGTGAATGTTGTTGATCACTACGTCACCTGAGGCCTGTACTACGAAGCCGAATGGAAAGAGGCGGGGTTTGCACAGCACGACCAATCGCAAACATCTACCAGAGCCGTATATATTTTACATAAGAAGAGCAAACTGTAGTTCTACATACAGTGGTGTGAAAAAGTGTTTGCCCCCTTCCTCATTTCCTGTTCCTTTGCATGTTTGTCACACTTAAGTGTTTCGGAACATCAAACCAATTTAAACAAAAGTCAAGGACAACACAAGTAAACACAAAATGCAATTTGTAAATGAAGGTGTTTATTATTAAAGGAGAAAAAAAATCCAAACCATCATGGCCCTGTGTGAAAAAGTGATTGCCCCCTAAACCTAATAACTGGTTGGGCCACCCTTAGCAGCAACAACTGCAACCAAGCGTTTGCGATAACGTGCAATGAGGCTTTTACAGCATCCTGGAGGAATTTCGGCCCACTCATCTTTGCAGAATTGTCCTAATTCAGTTACATTAGAGGGTTTTCGAGCATGAACGGCCTTTTTAAGGTCATACCACAACATCTCAATAGGATTCAGGTCAGGACTTTGGCTAGGCCACTCCAAAGTCTTCATTTAGTTTTTCTTCAGCCATTCGGTGGTGGACTTGCTGGTGTGTTTAGGATCATTGTCCTGCTGCAGAACCCAAGTTCGTTTCAGCTTGAGTACACGAACAGATGGTCGGACATTCTCCTTCAGGATCTCTTGGTAGACAGCAGAATTCATAGTTCCTTTTATCACGGCAAGTCTTCCAGGTCCTGAAGCAGCAAAACAGCCCCAGACCATCACACTACCACCACCATATTTTACAGTTGGTATAATGTTCTTTTATGAAATGCAGTGTTCCTTCTACGCCAGATATACTTGGACACACACCTTCCAAAGAGTTCCACTTTTGTCTCATCGGTCCACAGAATGTTGTCCCAAAAGTCTTGGGGATCATCAAGATGTGTTCTGGAGAAATTGAGACAAGCTTTGATGTTCTTTTTTGCTCAGCAGTGGTTTTCTCCTTGGAACTCTGCCATGCAGGCCATTTTTTGCCCAGTCTTTTCCTGATGGTGGAGGCATGAACGCTGACCTTAACTGAGGCAAGTGAGGCCTGCAGTTCTTGGGACGTTGTTGTGGGGTCTTTTGTGACCTCTTGATGAGTCGTCGCTGCGCTCTTGGGGTAATTTTGGGCGGCCGGCCACTCCTGGGAAGGTTCACCACTGTTCCATGTCTTCGCCATTTGTGGATAATGGCTCTCACTGTG